>NW_014577119.1:371806-380398 GCF_000485595.1 Priapulus caudatus | reverse complement strand
CCCAAGAAATGTTGTCTGAAGCAAATAAAATCGGTTTCGTAAACTAATTTACGTGCGCTATAGGATGGTGAAAAAATCATTACATTTCACGAACCAAAATTTGAAAACGTTCTAAATGTATCTGTACACATTTAGGGATTTAAATGCGTTTAACGGTATTGATATACAGCGTGAGTCACGCTATGAATCGATCATTATAATATATATATAGAGCGAGAGAGAGAGCGCGAGAGAGAGAGAGAGAGAGAGAGAGAGAGAGAGAGAGAGAGCGAGAGCGCGACAGCGAGAAAGAGAGGGGGTAGATATAAAGATATATATAATATAAAGCAAAATTGAATTAACTGACGTATCCTTATTCGAAAGAACTACATTTTCGACCATTCTGTCTTGATCACAGTTCGACCACCAGTGTATGTGAACTGTAGCCCTATTTAAGACTGAATATTTAAAAATTGTGTTCTTTTGGATAGCTATGCATCAGTTAATTTAATCTCGCTCTATATAGTAAATGCCTATAGTGATGACAGAGCAGGAGTCCAACATCTTCTTTATTCTATTATAGGCCTATATATATATATTATATAATATATATTATAAAATCTCAAATCGCCATTCCAGAATCGTTGCAATTCATCAACGTTGTGATGTCACATTTATGTTCCATATTCATCGACATGTTTTTCTGACAATAAATTATCGCAATCTATGAAAATTACCTTGAAAACATCAATGTCGACATTGTCGATGAGGAACTTGACCGATTTGCACCATCCCCATGCAGCTGATAAGTGGAGTGGTGAGTAGCCTTTGCGGTCATACTCACGGTAGTCGGCACCGAAATCAAAACTGTTTTCAAGTATATCTTCTTTATTTGTCAGACATGCTGCCTGTGCTAACACTTTTCTATCGCTTTCAGAAAGATCTTCTAACTCCGGATTCTCCGATGAAATTTTCGCGATAATTGATATCGCTTGCTGACGGTCTACCAGCATGTCTCCCTCGGTATCTAGACCACTCTGACTCTCCGTTTGCTCTGATGCATCGCTACTACTACTAGTGTAAGCAGATGTTCTTGACCCACTAGTAGTGCCACTGTTTCTGCTTCGTGAACGATTGCCAATCTTTTGTTTGATACGTTGAATTATTTGACCCATGTGATGGGCACGATGTGCAACGGACTTGTGAAGTAACTTTTTTCTCGTTTCCTTTGTTCTAGCCATTCGGCCGCGTTTCTAGGGCACATCAACAAGTGACCTCACAATAACGTCTTCTATTCTAAATCGTTGGCCATAACAACACGTTGCCGCGCAACATTCCACGAGCACCAATTGTTTTCCTTTAAACCGACATCACAATGATGATCGCAAGGCTCTAGCTGATGTTTCGAGCAAAGAAAATGCGATAACCTCATAAATATTAGTAGACCTTCAAAGTCCATTAAGAGACTATATCGAAGACAGAAGGAGACAAAGTTGATCAAATTGCGATACTGGATTAACTACAAAGCTTGCATGGTAGAAACGGCAACGAATTTGACTACTCTGAGAAACTATAACCGTGGTACACGCCGACGTGCGTTAATCTGTCAAATGAATCATACGCACAGAATCGACCAATCTGCAAGAGCACGCGGAAATGGCACAAAACCGCTAGAAATAGAGGACGGCACAGACGCAATTTTTCACCGGGGCGTGGATAATATCGGCACTAATATGTGGAGGTCGTGGTACGAGCGCGTCAAGGAAATGGAGAGCGATTGCAAACGCGCAGAATCGAGCATAAAGCAACAGCCGACAAACACGCGACGGGATGATTTGCCCGCCCCCTTCGATATATTTCGCAAGGCAGCAAGAACAGTGAAAATGCTGGTGGCCGTATGTATTAGCATCAAGCGTTACGCACTGGAGTACGCAAAAGATATACCAAACCTGACGACACTCTCTGGCGATCCTGAGTACGTGAAGCGCGTACATCGCCGGTTTACTTCCACAAACTTCAACGGGGAAGTTTTCAATCCAGAGCATTATAAGGTAGATCTGGAATGTCAGTGGCCGACGTACGCGTGTAAGCTTTTGCTAAAGAAGACGTGTCAACGAACACAGAACGATATCGATGTCATTAGGCAACACATGAGGTCTCTGAGTAGCTTCAGACCATACACGCGCGAGACGCAAGATCTACTATGCACGGTAGTGCGTTATGAGAGGTACATAAAATAAGTTGATTATACGAGCTTTGCATGCGTACTAATCAATCGATTGATTGGTAAATGCTGATGAATATTTTTTAAATTTCTATATTGCAAATTAAATCGTATTAACTATTGTAGCTCAGCATCGAACATTTTCGCCATAATTGACATACTGTGTCTTTTCGCTAACGAAGGTACGGCCCGCAACGTATTATAGTACGCAAAGGTCACATCGGTTACGCCCTGTACTTCATCTATTCGGGCTCCGTCAATGTTACCTTGCATACGGACACGGCCGACGTATTTTCGAAGACTGGTATGGCCATTCTCCGCAAGGGCGCCTGCTTCGGCGAGGTGGCTTTGGTTAAGAACGTAAGACGACAAGCAACGGTCGTTACGACTAGCAACACTGAAGTGCTGGTGGTGGATAGACATGATTTTCGCGAACACAATCTCCACCTACACTGGAACATGCAACAAGACCGTCGCCATAACTTCTTAAAGGTTAAGTGAACACATTTAAATATTAGTGTGCCTCTCTTCCAGTAGAGATTATCAATAAATCTCATGGACGTACACCGTGAAAGATTGAAGATTAATTATGAGTACGTTCTTCGGCACGCAGGTATGTGCGCATGTGTGTGCGCACTGCGCGTGTGCGTGCGTTTATGAGTGCGTATAGGCATGTGTGCGCTTGTGCAAAAGCGCGCGCGCGTGTGTGCGTGTGCGTGCGCGTGCGCGTGTGCGTGTGCGTGTGTGTGTGTGTGTATGTGTGTGTGTAAAACCGAGCAGCGCCGCTAACCCATTTGCGTTTGGAACCCTAACGATGCGTGAACTTTTCTTGCTTCTAGGAACTGCCTTGGCTACACGACTGGTCCGACAGCAAGATACGCATCCTCAGCGAAGACAGCCGCATCGAGGAATACAGGCGCGATGCGAAAATATGCGACAACGTCTCTCACGGCTGGGTCTACATCATCTACTTCGGCGAATGCGAGGAGATCTGTTCGATGCAAGTGCAAGACAGTCACGTCCTGCAGCCGGCACGTTCCAGGACAAGCTCGTCGCCGACGGGGCAGGCGAGAATGAGAAGGAGATCGATTTCGCCGGATAGAGCGTTGCGCCTCAAATCTGCCAGGCCGGGTAGCTCCCGTAATGCCGGTGGCAAGCGAAGACCAAAGACTGCTATGTGTCAGAAACAAGTACAGATGCATATCTCCACGACCGGTGCGCATAAGTCGAAATTTCTTCGCAGTAAAAGCGCGCCGGTAGGCAAGAAGTGTGTGTCGATCCAGGACTGCCGCCCGCCCAGCATGAGTCCTCCCCCATCCAGGTCACATAACGGTAACACAATCGGTACGATAACCGATAGCAAAGTTGCCTTTGTCAAGGTTAATAACCTCAAAGTTGGGCAGGCGTTTGGACTGCACTCGCTACTTGGAATGCCGGTCCCTGCCAATGTGAAACTCATCAGTAAAGGTTTGTAGCTAGAGAGAATCCATCTATCTATCTATATTTATCGATCGATCTATCTATCTATCTATTTATCGATTGATCTATCTATATATATATCTATCTATCTATCTATCTATCTATCTATCTATCTATCTATCACTATATCTAGATCTATCTTATCTATCCATCCATCCATCTATCCAGTCCATCCGCGATGTATTGCCATCTCCATATCATGTCATTCATTTGCCAATCGCATCCATCCATGCCATACCAATATCCATCCATCCATAGAATCATCCATTCCGCATCCATCTCCATCCATTCCATCCATCCATCCATCCATCCATCCATCCATCCATCCATCCATCCATCCATCCATCCATCCATCCATCCATCCATCCATCTATCATCCATCAATCCGCCCGTCCGTCCGTCCGACGGTCCGTCCGTCCGTCCGTCCGTCCTTCCATCTATCCATCCAACCAACCAATAACCCAACCAACCCACCAACTAACCAGCTAACCGCGTGTCCGTGCGATATAAGTGGCACACGCTTAGAAGGCGTCAATAAACTAAAATCCTATACATGTTCAAAGAACGTTGTCGTAGATAAAAGCTGCTCACATCCCATATTATGATAACATAACATCGCTTCATAGTGTCTGTATTCGTTTATTCATAATGCCACCCCAGCTCCAACCTTCAGCTCTGCTTCAACATACCACCTTTTTTCCATCATTCCCTGATACAGGCTGCAGAGTGATAAAGGTGAGCCGTACGGACCTGATACAGCTCTCTGATCTGAAGACGCTAGACAGCATGCGCGCGCACCTGCACACATACCCTACATCGGCAGAGCTGATCACGCAGGTGCGCAGACAGACGCAGTGGGACACCTATAAACAGGATGTTCTCTTGGACGTCCACGACAAGACTGTTGAGAGATGTTTTCATATGAGTTTGAGACACTACAATGGCGGCGTCACAATATAAGTCACACTAGCATCTGCTGCGAGGTTAACGCGTAAATAAAAGTCATTCAATCGCTCGTACATTTGCATTACTTAGTGTATGACTGTATATTATATATAGTAATATAGTTAGTTAGCCTATATAGCTTATACAATATAAAATATTAGTACCCCGTATATATATACTTGGGAAAATAATACGCATTATAATATTATAATTTTGAGGTGCACGCATAAATTTGTCACATATTGCGTATTTTATCAGGTAAAAGACGTACGTATAATTTATTATTGCATTCATGACAAATTTTTGTAAACCCAATCTCAATATTATCGGGTTTTAAGGTAATTATAAAAATAGCATCAAGTCGTACACATCACTGTGGTTATTATGTCTTGTATTTTTAATAAAGAAACGCTGGTTACTGCATGAGTACAACAGCTGAAAACATTTATGCCGAGTAAGAATCATGAAGCAAATGTATCACAATCAACGGCCCTAGCTTTCTCCGTATGATATTGATCTATGTTATAGATACATTCCTCTGATATACAATATAGCATTGTTGCTACACGTACAGATTTCTTTCTTATACTATAATATAGACTATAGTCATATATAGACTCGTCTACACGACGAACCTTAAATCGAGTTAAGCTAATTCGAGTTAAGCGTTAACTCGAGTTAGCTATTATGTAGCGTCTACACGACAACACCCGATAGCGCATTGATTACCGATTTATTAGTGTTCATGGCGTGTCTGGTTGGTGTAGTAGTGATAAACGAGACCGTGCGTGCGTGTGATGCGTGCGTGTGCACGATATACGTGCGTGCGTGCGTACGTGTGTACGTACACGTGCGGTTCGTACGTGCGTGCGTAGCGTGTGCCACGTACAGGGTGGGCGTGCATGCGTGGAGTGCGTAATGCTTGGGCGCTGGACTCCTGGTGCGTGGTGCATGTGCAGGTGTAGACAGCGGCGTCGGCACGATACGGATCGAGGTGTGTGCGGTGGCGGTGTGTCAGGAGGATAGCGGACAGGACCATCGAGCGTGCGTGCGCGGCGTGCGCCAGGTACACGTTGGTTGCGGTTCGTACAGTTCACTTGAGTCGCCGGTGGCGTGGTGCACCCGGGTACAGCGTGCGTGCATGCGTGAGTGGGTAGATTGTGCGTGTGGAGTGGGTGGTAGCGTCATCGCGCCGTGCGGGTGCGCATCGTGCGGCGTTGGTGCACGTACACGTGCGTGCGTTGCGCCGTGCGTGCGCGCTGTGCGTGCCTTGTGCACGTACACGTGCGTGCGGTGCTGCGCGGTATGCAGGTTACAGCGGTTTCGTGCCGTTGCGTGGTGGCGTACGTAGCCACGGTGACATCGTGTGTGCGGATGTGCGTGCCTGCGTTTGCTATGATTGCATGCTGCACGTACACGTGCGTGCGTGCGTAGCGATGGCATTGTACACGTGCGTGCATGAGTGTGTCGCGTTGCCGAGTGTGGATAAGTGGACAGCGCTGGCGGGCGTGCGCGCGTGTGCAGGTACACGTTCGCGCGTGCGTGCGTGCGTTGCGTGCGTGCATGCGTGTGCACGTAACGGTGGTGCTGCGTGCGTTGCCGTACACTGCTTGCCATTGGAGTGTGTTGCGTTGGCGTGTGCAAGTACGCGTTGCGTGCGTGCGTGTGTTACGTACATCGTTAACTAGTCGCTGGTCGCCTATCGTGGGTTAAGCCTACTCGAGATTAAGCGTCTTACAGCGGGCTTAACTCGAGTTAGCGTGCTGAGACTCGATCGGACTGGCACGAGGTTTACGGGCCGTAGAGGAACTCGACAGGTCTGAACGTTAACTCGAGTTACTTAACGCCTAACTCGAGTTAAGGTTCGTCGTTGTAGACGTAGCTTATATGTATGAAGTTCATATATTATTGAGATGGTGAGCTACGTATCACTCGTAGTTAGATGCTATGGTGTATATAACTATATATTATAGGGTATATATAAATATATATATATGGCGGGACCATTTACAACTGAGAACGGTGAATTATAACACGGCCGGGGATGTGATGATATATAGTACGAAATCACGGTGCCTATAATATAGTTATCAATAACAAGTTTATACAGTGTATATAGTCGAAACACACACAGAAAAGTAAATACGATTGTTAGGACTGCTACATTGTTATACTATTTATATTATGTCTAGCACAGAATCGCATTGCAATCAGTGAATGAAGGCGCTGTGGAATAGTAGTGAACGCGGCATATATTGTTTTATGAAGGTTCTATGACGTAGCTATAAAAGCATATTATAGTGCCGCGTTCGTCAGGTTACCATGGATGATACGATACAGAGCACTTGCTATATCTACTTCCGCATTACCAATAACGATGCAAGTATATGATCACCTACTACATTTTAATAGTAATTATTAGATGTACATTATAATAAGATTTTTGTGTTTGAGTGTAAGAGCGGCAAAGATCCGACACCCTGCATAGCAGAGCTGGAATGCACCGTTATATGACGTCATTGTAATGGTATTTCGCGCGGGAGATATTGCGGTGTACGTGTACCGCCGATATGACTGCATACGTCGATATCGTAAGATTTCTTGATAACATATAACAATTGCTAATAGCTAACTAAGTTACTAATCATAGAGAGTAGACTGTTTTATTCAAATTAAAGTGAATGACACGCCAACTCTGATATAATACGTGTCACTGTCACTGTGTTGAGGCGTGACGTGTCAGCGCAGTACTTAGATTCCTGCCGCTAGCTGGCGCACCGGCACCGGCATTTCGGTTAGTCGCCATATTTTGACGAGTCGAAGTAGGAAGCCCACACCCTTGAAGATTAGATCGCTTCTATCGTACGTATATAACTATGTTGTTTCTAAGCAATCATTACCAATAGTTTGTTGTTAATTTATTCTACAAAACTACGCTAGGTCACCGTTCCGAATTCTATTGGTTTACGAAAAACTCGAGGAACACGAACAGACAAAACAGACAGGTCCAACCAAAGGCGTTTCCCTAGGATGGCTATGCAAGAGGCACACCATTAGTTATTACATTACTCATTAGTTAGTCATCGAGGTCATCGCGACGCATAGTTTCCATAATTTGCTTTTATGGAGACTTTTACGTCATCGTTATCTTTGTTGTTATATTCATAATAAAGCTGATTTTATTGTAAATGCTTAGCTGTTGGCAACCGTTATTTTTACTGGGTGTGGCAGCATTGCCATAGCCATAGGCCGTACCCAGTCGGAAATGTTTACCGCTTACTCTTCCGCACATGAATATTATGGCAGATATCATAACTGATTTAACCTTAAAATTATTCTTAACCTCATGTCTAACCCAAATTATACCCCTTTTAAACAGAATGCAGTGGATATTTAACCAGCGTATACGGCATCCACTTCCGCTATTTTACCGTACACCACATTTGATTAGCTAGTATATTTATGACATCATCGACATTATGTTCACATCCCATAAGGTTTAGCTATCTAGAAAACTTTTAGGTTCAAATCCCATTTATTTCTACACATTTGTAACCCCGTTTGATCATAGAAGCTGTTTGCACTGAATCATGTTTCCAATACAATTCAACCTTTTGAACACATTCATAATATACTAACATACATGATATATTCACATACATAAATATACTAGCCAATAAGAGGTACTGTACGGTAAAATAGCGGAAGTGGATACTCTGCCGTATAGACCAGTCTTAAATATTATTCATGACCTGGGGTCATCGCACAAAAACGAGGCTAAACTAGGCAATTTTGTAAACAATGGTTGCTCAGGCAGGCACGCACAGAGGGGGTACACGCACGTACACGCACAGACCTGCCAACTGTTACGTATTGCCCGTAATTTGTTAAGGACGCGAGTCAAAATTACGGTGTTACGGACAACCTCGAAAAATTACGGACAGCAAGAAATCTCTGAAATTTAT
>NW_014577119.1:362351-371796 GCF_000485595.1 Priapulus caudatus | reverse complement strand
TGTATCTCTGTGTACCGTACGTGCGTGTATTTGCGTGTACGTGCACGTGCGTGTACATGCGTGTATCTGCATGTATCTGCTTGTACGTGCGTGTACCCGCGTGTACGTGGGTGTACCAGCGTGTACACATGCTTGTATCTCTGTGTACCGTACGTGCGTGTATTTGCGTGTACGTGCACGTGCGTGTACGTGCACGTGCGTGTACATGCGTGTATCTGCATGTATCTGCTTGTACGTGCGTGTACCCGCGTGTACGTGCGTGTACCCCGCGTATACGTGCATGTATCTCGCGTGACGTGGGTGTATCTGCGTGTACGTGGCACGTGCGTGTACATGCGTGTATCTTCGTGTACCTGCGTGTATGCAAGTGTACCCGCCGTGTACGTGCGTGTATCTCCGTTACCCGCGGTACGTGTACGTGCGTGTATCTGCGGCTGCACCCGTGTTGTACCTGCGTGTACGTGGGTGTATCTCCGTGTATGTGCGTTGTACCTGCGTTTACCCGCGGGTACGTGCGTGTATCTCCGTGTGAATGCGGTGTATCGGCGTGTACGTGTACGTGCGTGTATCTCCGTGTACCCGCGTGTACATGCGCGGTATCGGCGTGTACGTGTACGTGCGTGTATCTCCCTGTACCCGCGTGTACGTGCGTGTACCCGCGCAGGGCTCGAATAAACCCGACGGCAATTGACGTCGTGCCCTATCAATTGCCGTACTGCCCTGAAAATCCAACTCGAACCGACGCAGTCACCTGCCTGCCCCTTTTGTGTAATTGCCGTTCGGTGCCCTTTAATCTACTGCCTAGTTTCGTTTAGTCGAATCAACATAACACGTGGCGCGTCGCGTGCTGTAGTTGCAATGATGAGCTTTAAACACGTGTTAGTCGCAGGAGGGAATAATAACAGCATCGGATAATTATTCACTCCTGATAGCGGGCATGTAAAATTTCTTGTTACTATACTTCCAATTAGGCGGAGGGGGGGTACAGGGGTCAGTGTTACGGTGTAAGTTACATGGGGGCATATTGTTTTGTACATTTAAAAGCAAGACGAATGTTGATGTACTAATTTTGTTATGAGTTTTCCTTATTTTACAAAAGTGCCTTGTGCCCTTCTAAAATTTTGAGAGTTGCTTGGTGCCTTTTAAAATTGCCTCTGTGCCCTTCCATGTTTAGAGAAAATTCAAGCGATTTCTCACATGCCCTAAAAAAAATTGCCTTGCCGCTTCTCGTCGCTTTAATTCAAGCCCTGTACCGCGCGTGTACATGCGTGCAGACCTGCCAACCCCATCTGATGATCATCAGTAATAATTATTGGATTTTTCCGTAACAAAATAGGCATTTGTCGAGTAACACCTTTTTGTCAGTCTTATTACAGTATAATAATAACATAATTAGCATAAAATGTCATTTGCAGTTCACACATACACCAAAGCGTGCGCGTGCACTGCGCAGCACCTAATTTATCTCTCACGGGTGATTGGCTGAAAATAGGCCTTCAGTGCTCGGTACTACTTATTCCTGGATCCGTGACGTCATTCAAAATGGCTGCGGCCATAAACCAGACAGACTGAGCGCATAAACACAGCATAATTTACCATTTTCAGTGAGGTACCGTTACGTTTTAAGACGCTATTAGTTTAATCTACAGACACAGTAGTATGTTACATGATATATAGTTTGATTTTACACTGCGTTTATTTCTTTTTTTTTTTGCACATGTTAAAAAAATAAGTTATGGCGTGATATCCTTCAGGTAAAACAGTAATGTAGGCTATTTGCGATAAATAATGTAGGCTGTAAATAAAAAGGTAGGTACTCGCTAACACGGCTGAAACCGCCGGCTCGGAGGGCCGGTGTTTTGCAAATGTTACCGGCCCTCCAAATAATTTGCCGGTATATGCCGGTGGGCGGGTGCTAATTTCGCACCCTGCATAATTTCTTTTAATGTATTCTATTACAGGACACGATTCTTAGTAACATTTGTAAAGAATAAACAATTACAATCTATATACTAGAACTGACTTTGGTACTTATAACTAATATAAATTCAATCACAAATTATGTTAATCATAATATATGAATATCATTTGTTTTAAATGTGGTTTATTGGGTGTTGTATGTTGTGGTCCTTCATAGTTGCATCTACAATTGTCGAATAATGAAAGGCTTTTAATTTTTTATAAATAAATGATAATATTTAAAATATTGATTACCTCCTGTAGGTAGTAGCTGTGTTGCTATGGAAACAAGTGTGGTGATGAATTGGTTTCTAGAGTATTCGCTGCTTTAATGAGAGGTTTAAATAATTTATGTATTCTAAGCAAGCTCATCCTGTGTTACAGTTGTGCCGTCAAAGTGTACTTACACACGAGACAATGTTAGTGCTGATAGTATATTGTGTTAAATGTAGGTCATCTATATTATAGATATATCATACTATATAGTTAAACTAAGTTGTGATTGTTAAGAAATATTGTACAGTTCTTATGTGCATGCAATCAATGATTTTATAATCATAAATATGAAACATCTTGCCGTGCAATATTGCATAATGTTGTGCCTAAGCTTGCATGAATACAGGGTACTATGTATGCTCATCTTTGTTGCTCATGGTTAGTTCCGTACACGTGTGCTGATAGCCTGATACCCAGGGCTTGAATTTCCCCAGTTTGAGGACTAATCCGTACGGATTTGTTTCTTCACAAATGAGCAAATCCGCTCAAAATCTAAGTAATCCGTACAGGATAGGCTAAATATTACTATGAAAAAAAAAAATTACATGCAGGACAAACCGACCTGAATAAAATACCTTAAGTTAAACATTGCTATTTTAGCGTTGGGAGCTTAGTATTTTATTGTACAGATTTGTCAGATAGTTGATTGAAATGCTGTATAATGGCTCTGCGACCACAGACTCTGTGTCTGCTCTGTGTACATTTAATGATTTTAAAGCAAAATTGACCAAGAAGTTGCTGAGGTGGAAGGAGCACTTTAACGGCAACTGTACGGATTTCCTTCAAGGTTCCTAATGAAATCCGTAACAAATCCGTAAGATAATGTACCCTATGGATTACCGTATTTCCTCTGAATTTCGCGTCCAGGATACCATGCCTTTTTTAACCAAAAGGTATATCTATACAGCTTGGTGATGTAAACCCTGGCCCACATGAAGGCCTATAGCGCCAGGCCCTGCACGGCCATAATTGGTCTATGTAGATGAGTCATACTAAGTTTTAGTGCAGTTTTAGTTTCTTCTTGCTGTGTTTTGTGTAGACGTATATGCACGAACTGGTTTGTGTTCACGTTTTCCGCCTGCCAGTATTTCACACTGCTTGCTGAATCAGACGGAGCTCACCACACCCAGCAGTATTGATTTCTTGTGTGGCTGCCATGTTGCCAGCTGTATATAAGCCTAAATATAGGGAGAGCACTGGCTTGGTGCAGAACTGGCGAGTTAGGCAGCTGAATGGGTCGGTGGTGTGTCATTGCTAAAATCTATTAAGCTTGCACAGCCGTTGACAAGGCTGGACGTACACATTGTGATACCGTGTAATGCTCACTGATGTACTGATTTCGGATACATATTCTAGTCGCTTCTAGGTGTAGATAAGATTTGTGTGTGCATGTGGGAGTGTGCATACTGCGGTTCTGTGATTGTTTATCATTTCAAAAGGTTACAGTACTGTCTGGCGATTGTCTTGTATGTACATGTGAGCGTTTGCATGTAATTGAAGGGGAGTATGGGAGTGGGTAGTATTTATTGTAACTATGTTCTCTTCTAATTATTCAATTTGTTACTGTGGCGGTACTATGCTTGACTTGTGGTGAAATTGTATTAGTAAATTAGCACGCCAGGGGCCCTGGCATTTCTTTAAAGTGGCATGTAATTTTTCTCTTGCAGGTATTGAAGTGTGCTAATAAGGCAGGAAAAACGAAAATTGACTACGTGAAGAACCTAACCTGTAAGTAAACAGTCTATATTACCTCATTACTATTTTCTTTTAGCTTCTTTTCTGGTCCCGCCCTTTTCTCTGTATGTAACCTATGTTTTAGATTAATTTTGAATTATTTCATAGATGATTAGAGAATCATCTAACATTTAAGGATCAATATGCTAAACCCAGCAATAACTGGACATTAATGTAATTGTAATCCATTGAAAATTTCAAATTATAGACTGTGTAACTTTAAAGCCGTTATGCCACGTTTTCAGTTTGCATTTGCAATTCGTAAGTTTAATTTGCAATTTTTCTATAGGAAGCCTATGATTTGTATTGCTATTGGTGACTGCGATGATGGCTTCCAGTATTTGTAAATATTTTGGCTTTACCAGCATTCTGTCTTCTTTCACTGCCTTTTAAAATAAGTTGCTGATTCCTGATTACCCAGAAAATAGATCCAAACCAACTCTTTTGTAAATGTCATGCATATATTACATATTTCTTAATATTAAATCTATATTAATATATGCTGTGGCAGACGTTGCTAAAGTCAATCCGTATTATGATACATATTACAGACAACCAGCTTAACTTACTCTGCTGCTTCTGTGATATATGTTTTGTCATGCGTCATTTTTCTGTATCTCAATGTACGTACTTGATATTGTTGCCCGTGGTGTTTGCAGTTAGAGATGTTGAATTGACATGAAGGCATTTGCTATTTGTTTGGTTGCGTTGTGTGGCGTGGTGGGTCCGACGTCCATTTTGTAATTTCCTGTGAATTCTGCTGTCATGAAATATAGATTGATGGGTTTTCAAGGAGGCATGTTTTGTTATTGTATAGTTAGCAGATGAAGTAGAATTATGTTTGCAATATAAATCTTGAGATTTACGGTAAAGGACACTATCACATATTCTTGTGTGAGACAGGTAGCATTGGTCCGTGTTGTAACAAAAAGTGAGGCCTCAACAACTAAGTATTCACCAGTGGTAAAGTCTAAAGAGTTTTCTTTTCTTTTATTATATATACATGTCGAGACAACAGTAATGGTTATTGTGTGATCTTTGAAACATCTCTATCATTTTGGCATTGGCATGTATATAGATAGATAGATAGATAGATACTACACATGTACTGTACATATGTTGGGGTCAGTGCAAAAAAGTGGCTAGATTGTTTCATTGAAATTACCTACAGATTACGTTGCTACGGCAGTCAGTGCTTCATAACTTTTGCATGTTTTCTGCAAAGAGGATAGTATTACATCTTTTATGACATTCACTGATTTCACTCTATATATGAAAGCTCCTCCCTTGACCTAAGAAACGTCATGAATAATTTCAAACAACCAGCTTGTTAAAGCCCGTCTGGCTTGCATTAATTAAACAGAAGCAGTCTGACAGATTTTAATTGCTGGTGATGCGCATATCAAGAGTAAGTGGAAATAACTCGGTCATTAGTTTGAGGTAATAACTAATATATCAAAGCAGTGGCTGTTACTGTTAGTAGCATGTATATGTAAATAGCACTCTAACACGGTTCTAGGACAACTCCCCCCTCCCGGACAACCACCCCCTGGAAAAACGCCCCCTCCTGTGCCATTCACGCCTGGGCAATTACCAGTCCACCATTATTTTAGTTTTATTTATTTTTGAGATTGTGTGTTATCTTATTCCCTGAAAAAAATGCCGTTTTGAAAGCTACAGGGGGAGATAATAATATAATAATATAGAGAGCTCTATAAGCTAGAAATACTATTAGATTTTTTCTTATATATATTCACCATGTTTTTCAGTGAAAATCTCAATTTAATGATATATGCAGAAATAATTAAATGTCAGACATATTCATTAAAAAAGATCATTTGTAAGGAATTTTTCAGGCATGAATGGCGTGGGGGTGTTTGTCCAAGGGCTAACTGTCTAGGGTAATTGTCTGTGGAGTGATTGTTCAGTAGGTACTTGTCCTGATACCCTCCAACACATTTGATTATCCAGTGCCTGTGGGTTTTTTTTGGTGAAGCCAACGTTGTAGTTTATTGTTTGATAATACCTGCCATGCAGCAATCACGTGCAACCTTAGCCCGACCAGGCTGTGCGACCGATTGTCTATAGGGTCTTCTAACCCTAGCAAGACCGTTTCTTGGAGCTACTGCTAGTGCAACCTGTACGTATGTTGTCTTACTATAGTAATACGCGTGTGCGCGTGGGTGCGTGCGTGCGTGTATACATGCACTGTATGGTATCAGCCACCACTGACTGATCAATAAGTGTTTTCGCTGCTGCTTTCTAAAATTTTGCCAGCTGGGTAAAATCGTTGGCGCTGCTGCTGCTCAATTAGGACTGCTGCGCCGTGTGGATGCCGCGCCCAGGCTCGCGTGGAGGCGGTGTGACGTCAACGATATCCTCTCCGCTCGTTGGTGACTTGCAGCGCGGGCGGCGCAGCACAGTGCGGCAAGCGGCGAGAGATGCAGTGCAGTCGTTGCTCGTGCTGACGTCAGTTAATCGGCCGGTGCGACGATCGCACAGACGGGGTTTTATGCCGACCGCTGGGGAATGCGAGGAGATGTCAGTCGAGTCCCCTGCATCGTTCGCACGTGTGGGCGGCAGTGGCACCTGTAGGGTGATGCACCACCCAGTCGCCAGTGCTGATGTATGAGTGGCTTCAGTTAGCCTCGTTAAGGTTCCGGGTTATCATCAAGTCGGACCCTAGATGTGTAGCCCGAAAGAGGGCACGTCGGTGAGGCGAGGTGAAATTTGGAGCAGTTTGTTATGAGGATGATGTATTGCATCTATTCCTCACTTACCGCACTTGCTTAATGCACGTGTGGGTGCGTCGGTTGGAGCGGCTATCAGGTGCATGTCTACTGTGCACGTCACGCCTGCAGGCACTACGCGAAGAGGAATGTACTTTAGTACTGGCTATTTCGTACAAGTTAACTACGATTTACGGTAACTGCGCACATTGCCCATGTTTGGCAAGCGTTTCTGGATAGAATGCCTTAGTGATGAAGTGTGCTAGGCCCACCCCAAGTGTGCACATGTTAGAGATACACACAGAAGCATGTGCAGCCTATCGAATTCCTTCCTTCATCTCCTCGCTGGAAAGAGAATTAGTTGTGTGGGAATTGCCGGTGGTTAATCAGTTGGTGAGGATCAGAGTCGTGGGTAGATCATTGATTTTCTCGTTATTAGCGATGCAAGACTTATTGCCCGCAATGAAACCAAAATCATCGTCGCTCTCCGTCGATTTTCGCAGTAGCGCAGACGTAGTGATCTAAAGTTAGAATGCTGCAGGCCGCCGCTGTCATGTTCTGGATCATGTGATCATCTCACGAGCGCGTTACGCCGAGCGGTGGGTGAAGCCGGTTAACCTCTGTCATGACGACGAGCGTCCCACATCTGCAGCGCGCGCGCTCGCCCGCGGGCCACATTTCGGCGAGAACGGCGATCGGCGTGTGACTCGATTTTTTCGAATCTGTCCGGCACTCTGCGTCGTTTTATCGGGCCGATCGATGGGGAGAAGGCGCGAGCTCGCTGCCGGTGCTGCGGCGTGCCACACAACATCCCAACATCAACCGTGACGTGCTTGAGGAGTCGCGCTGGACACGGCGAGCGTGGCTTCCCGATTCGTTTGCCGCATTCGTCACTTTAATCGTGGGGGGGGGGAAGATTCGTGATTTCGCGGCAGAACGAGTGCGATGCCCGTGTGCCCTTTCATTGAGGCTCATCCCGACCTCTATCTGCTGCTCATCCTACTGTGCTTTCTCATCTATTGGGCGAGCCAGGGCCTGCTTAGTGCGTTCTGGATTATATTGACCGCTGGGAAGTCTTCGCACGGCAGTGGTGAGTGTAGGGTGGTAATAGCATGCATGGGTCGTGTTTCGATTCGGCACGATGCGCAGGTTTGGCCGCACACGATGAGCCGTGTACATACAGACAGACAGTCTGAGTCTGCAGCGGATGTGGAATGTCATTATGGTGGTGATCGTGATGGAGAACAGCCGATGAAAGCTTTCCGTTGATATTTGATTTAGACATATATAAATTATTATGCTTTCATCGTTCTACGAGTAAATGCTCCGGCCACATTCCTGTATGAAATTTCACTGAGTACTTTTCCAGGCAATTTCATATATAGTATGTAGAAGTGTCTTCCCATGTTGTGTATGTGCAGTGAATGAATTGAGGCAGTAGCTAATACTCACAGTACAGTGTAGCACTAAACAGAGTAATGGAAAACGAAAAGTGTCACAACAAACTACCAACTGCATGCTAATTTAACTGAACACAATTTTAGTTGTCACTTAAGAGCATTCGTGAATAAAATTAGTGTGAATGAATAAATTTCTTCCAGTTATCCAAAAGATATAGTTGTTGGTTGCCATGGAGACAATGAAACATCCACTGACATGTTATGTTCTCTTAGTATGCCTGGCCTTAGTGTGAGTCTTTGTGCAGCTGCATCTTTGTGTAGTGTCTCAATTCTCTCACAGAAACGATTACTGCCATATTTTAAGTAAAATCGATTAGTCTCTACAACTAGATTCTGCTCAAGGTGCCTTTGTAAATTACACACGGAAATCGATACTGTGTTAGTGTGCTATGTAGGTTGAGAGGGCCGGTTGACACGGAGCATGAAAAATAAATCGGTTCAATGTGTAGCATTAACTTCTAGGTAGTGATTGTGTCTTCCCGTGGGCCATGAAGCATCGTTGATGGCGTACGCTCACATGCATCCACTGTGATATATATGGCATCTGTGATTACACACGAATGTAATATCACTATCAGGTGGAATAGAATCTGTGGAAGAAAAGATCATAAAGCTCTTGTCTAGACAGATCTATGCGGATGCAATGCGAAGCCCTGTCGGAAAGGTTGTTATTAGGGCAGAGGAATGAGAGCAGATGCTGCCGGCCCAGTTGCATGTGCTCGTGCTCATGTGGCTAGCTTGAAAGATGTGTGGCTTCAGTAATCTGTTATCAGAAGGGTGCAGGTCTTCATTCATAAAACCTGGTAATATGCGAATTACGGATAAGCCACAAAAGTGTTTGTCTCTGTTGATTAAATCGATGATGTCATTTATGGTATCAATTGGAATATAAAAAATGATTTTTAAATAAATATAAATAAATATTATTGTGCTGAATGTACATGTGAAGGAAAATAAACTGCGCAAGTACTGTGTCATTTTAATGGAAGTTGGTTTTGCTGACAAAATTCTATGTCTCAGGGTTCGAAATTAACGCTCGCACACTCGCAAAATGCGAGTGGATTTCCGAAATTGCGAGTAGAAAATATAAGCACTTGCATTTTATTGCAAGTGACATATAATCTGTTGTCATGGCTATCAAAATCCAACATCCCATATCCAGGCATTTTAAAAGTAACAAGTTGTCAACTAGTGATGTCACGATCATCGATTATACTCGATCATCGGTTGAACAGTGGCTTGAACCAAGCGCTTGGTTATCAAAATCCATAATCGATCTCATCGAAG
>NW_014577119.1:356619-360392 GCF_000485595.1 Priapulus caudatus | reverse complement strand
GTGCCTCAATAGAAATGATTTAAGTGTCTTTAAGCACACATACAGTAAAAGCGGGTATAATATATATGTGTGCATATTCAGGGCACCAAATTCAGATTTTTTTGCACCGGCCCAGAGGGCTGGTAACAGCAATTTCTTAGCAGCCCTTGCACCATAATTTACCAGCCCTCATAAATTTTGTTTGTAAAATCAATGTCATGTTTCACGCTTGCATTTTCGATTTCAAATTTGTAAAATGTTGATAAATTATGGCGTGATATCCTTCAGGTAAAACAGTAATGTAGGCTATTTGCTCATTTTAAAATGATATAGGTACTCGCTAACACAGGCTGAAACCACCGGCTCGAAGGGCCGGTGTTTTGCCAATGTTACCGGCCCTCCAAATAATTTGCCAGCATATATGCTGGTGGGCCGGTGCTAATTTCGCGCCCTGATATTAAATATCAGGCGCGGCATAATATAGACTGTGTGTGTGTGTGTGTGTGTGTGTGTGTGTGTGTGCGTGCGTTCGTGCGTGCGTGTGTGAGTGAAATAACAAATCCAATAATCATTTATGTAATTTCTTGTGCAGTGGAAGATGTCAAACCCAGGAGACATCCAGCCAAAGGAAATAAAGATCCTTGAGACAGCGGATGACATCCAGTATAGGAGAGACGAAGTGCTGAGCCACTATGAATCGGTATGTAACCTATCTAATTATGCTCTCATGATGATTTGTCATTCTCCATTTGTCTGCATGGAACCTGGATTTCTAGCCAACAAATACAAGAATGTCTACATCATGTCAAACACATGCTGTTGCTTATATAATGAATTTAATTTAATAATTTATTTAATTTGGATTAACTTAATTATTTGTTTGGGATTATTGTATCGCTATATTGTATGAGTGCATAAAATGAGTTTTTAAATGTCTGTTATCAGTCATTGTTCTGCCAATATATGTCACAAATAATACGTTTCATAATTGTTCTGTAAACCATAAGTATGTGAAGATGTTGTGAAATCGCAATTTTAAAAGGAACTTTTGCGTCACTTATGTTCACTGATGTTGCATCTATAGAATAATGTTAATTTACTATGATATAATTTTGTAGTTGTGTGTTTTGATCAAATAATAACTAGGCGCGTCTAAAGTTTGGTTTTGTTAGCCGTTTCTGTAATGGCTGTTGGGTTTTAATGTCATACACATCTACAGAGGTGTATTTGACTCGATGGCTAAACAAAATTATATTGCGTGGGGTGTATGCAAGGTTTTATTCATCATCGTACAGGCAAGCATGAATGGCATGATAATGGTAATGTCACGGAAGCTGCTGCTGCATATCTGTTCAGTGTTGCTAACAAATAAAAGCCTTAGAAATTTACGTCATCCTATGAAAAGGGCAGTGCACATGTTTTTAACGTAGTGAAGTTTGTATAGAAACTTGTATTGAAATTTTTGTATAGATTTCTTTGTCATATAGAAGCAAAATCCGAGTTATTCGTTGCGGCTAAATGAAATGCCCATAATAATGTAATTCTTAGGCGAAGCTTAGGTATGCGTGGGTGAAGCTCACCGTGTAAAAGGTTAAAGTAGAACTACATTTATTTTCATAGCTGCTAATGATATTTATAAAATGTGCAGATATTGTTAAGTGAAACTCTTAACCTAAGCTACTGCTAGGTGAGGCTTAGTTATAGTTAGGCTAGGCTAAGAAATTGTTAGATGAAGTTAGGATATTGTTAATCAAGTAAACTTGGAGTATTATTATTCAGGTAATGTGAGGCTATTATTACTCGGATACAATTAGGCTATCGTGTTTTTATATGAAGCTAGGCTATTGTTAGGTGAAGCTAGGCTATTATCAGGGTTCTCCCTACGTTGCGCAAACGGTGCGCCCCGTTTGGGAAAACTCCCCCCCCCTGTTTCAATCGTTGCGCCCCGTTTAAATTACCTCCGCCCCGATTAAATTCCACCACAATAAAAGTTTGATAGCGCGGGAATCGATCGTCAAGAATTCCCATTCGACCAGGACACCCGACTCGTGTATTTGTACCGTACCACGCATGCACTGCAGACCACACACAAGTACAAACAGTCGTCCTGTCCCGAACCCAACACTAACTGTACACCGACTCGGCTATCTTATATATACAAGAACCCCAAATACCGTCTATGGTGTGGTGGCGATTTTACGCATTAATTAGTGGTACGGTAAAAAAAACACGCCCCCCCTAGTTTCCTCTCCCTTCCCCCCTCCCCTCCCCCTGTTTCAATTTCATCCTGGGGAGAACCCTGATTATTATTATTATTATACTTTAACTTGAGCAAAGCTCAGATGTTGTTATGTGTGGAAGTTTAGGTAGTCTTCAGTGAAGCCCCTCTCACGCTAGAAAGCGATCGCGCACACAGGGATGGTGTGGCGCCCTCGCTAGCCACCGGTCGACGCGAGTCTGACGGCGCCGCGTTCTCATCTTCTCGCTACAGTTCAAAGAGTTGGCGAGGCTGAAGCGGGAGCGCCTTGAAGACAGTCGCCGTTTCCAGTTCTTCAAGCGCGATGCCGACGAGTTGGAGTCGTGGATCAACGAGAAGCTGCAGACTGCCTCCGACGAGAGCTGGAAGGACCCGACCAACCTGCAGGTGCGTGGGGGAGTGAGGGTGTGTGGCTGCATGCGTGGGGGAGTGAGGGTGTGTGGCTGCGTGGGTGGGGGAGTGAGGGTGTGTGGCTGCGTGCGTGGGGGAGTGAGGGTGTGTGGCTGCATGGGTGGGGGAGTGAGGGGGGTGTGTGGCTTTCAATAAACAAGGGAAATTCATCATTTACTGGCCTTATAATACCTACGATTTACTACGCGTAACTCATCCAACTTGAGCTCAAATCGTACACAGTACATTCGCCTAGCATCATGCGAATTCGTTTCCTTGTATACACCTGCAATCCGGAGATATAGACTAAAATGTACGACACGATTTTCCATTCTGCTGCCAGTAAACTCTATACGTTTTGCGCCGAAATTTAAACAAAAGGCAGCTACTAACCACAGCTTGCTCTCTCGGCGAGGCGGTGTGGCTCGCAGGGAGATTGGACATCGACGCAACACTCGGCGAGATAACCTTTGACACGGCATACCGGCATACAGCTGGTATGCCCCCCACGCACGCACGCCCACCGCAATCTCCCTGCGAGCCACACCGCCTTGCCGAGAGAGCAAGCTGTGGTTAGTAGCTGCCTTTTGTTTAAATTTCGGCTCAAAACGCATCGAGTTTGCTGGCAGCAGAATGGAAAATCGTGTCGTACGTTTTAGTCTATATCTCCGGATTGCGGGTGTATACGAGGAAACGATTTTGCACGATGCTAGGCAAATGTACTGTGTACGATTTGAGGTACGATTTGCTAGTAAATGACGAATTTCCCTTGTTTCTTGAAGTCACACTCCTTCCCTATTATTTACTCCTGATATATATGTGTATGGGGGGGTATATGTTAGTATGCTTTTGAATTCGGATACATAATCGCGAATTCTTGTGGCCAGACTGGGTAGTACAAGGTGTGGATCCAGACAACGTGGCGAATGCCGAATCAAGAGTGTAGTTTTTAATCTCGTTATAAGCAAAAGTTAACGTTGTTAATGTTAATAAAATTAACGTTGTTAGTGTTAATAAAATTAACGTTAGCTTAGCATGGGGATCATGGGTGAGGGTGAGGGTGATCAGGATTGGTATTGCATGCGGGGTGGTGTTGAGGCCTAGAATAGGGATGGGTTAGGGTGAGGGTGTGGTACTATGTGTGGGG
>NW_014577119.1:350595-355794 GCF_000485595.1 Priapulus caudatus | reverse complement strand
GTTAGGGTTAGGGTGTGGTACTATGTGTGGGGTGGTGTTAAGGCCTAGCATGAGGATGAGTTAGGGTGAGGGTGTGGTACTGTGTGCTGGGTGGTGTTACGGCCTATCATGGGGATGGGTTAGGGTTAGGGTGTGGTACTATGTGTGGGGTGGTGTTAAGGCCTAGCATGAGGATGGGTTAGGGTGAGGGTGTGGTACTGTGTGCTGGGTGGTGTTGAGGCCTAGCATGGGGATGGGTTATGGTTAGGGTGTGGTACTGTGTGCTGGGTGGTGTTAAGGCCTAGCATGGGGATGGGTTATGGTTAGGGTGTGGTACTGTGTGCTGGGTGGTGTTAAAGCCTAGCATGGGGATGGGTTAGGGTTAGGGTGTGGTACTGTGTGCTGGGTGGTGTTAAGGCCTATCATGGGGATGGGTTAGGGTGAGGGTGTGGTACTGTGTGCTGGGTGGTGTTACGGCCTGGCATAGGGATGGGATAGGGTTAGGGTGTGTTACTGTGTGCTGGGTGGTGTTAAAGCCTAGCATGAGGATGGGTTAGGGTTAGGGTGTGGTACTGTGTGCTGGGTGGTGTTACGGCCTAGCATGGGGATGGGTTAGGGTTAGGGTGTGGTACTGTGTGCTGGGTGGTGTTGAGGCCTAGCATGAGGATGGGTTAGGGTTAGGGTGTGGTACTGTGTGCTGGGTGGTGTTAAGGCCTAGCATGGGGATGGGTGAGGGTTAGGGTGTGGTACTGCATGCTTGGTGGTGTTACGGCCTAGCATAGGGATGGGATAGGGTGAGGGTGTGGTACTGTGTGCTGGGTGGTGTTACGGCCTAGCATGGGGATGGGTTAGGGTTAGGGTGTGTTACTGTGTGCTGGGTGGTGTTACGGCCTAGCATAGGGATGGGATAGGGTTAGGGTGTGGTACTGTATGCTGTGCTGTGAAGGCCTCCAGCGCACGCGGTGTTAATGCGTCATCTCGCTGGCCGTTGCAGGCGAAGATCCAGAAGCACCAGGCGTTCGAAGCCGAGGTTGCCGCGCACAGTAACGCCATAACTGTGCTCGACAGCACCGGCATGGAGATGATCAACAACGCTCACTTCGCATCCGACGTGATCAAGGTACGTCGACGTTATCGATCACACAGCTTCCTCTCGATTCATTTTAATTTAATTTAAAAAGATTTTTTTAAGCTTACATTTGTCGTAGAAATTATTTTGCGTTCTTCCCCTTCCCTCTATGTATAATGTTGCGTTGGCGAGAACGTTATTCTGAGGTGTGCCCTCTTTGTTGTGTTATGTTGTCAATGAAATGATTTTGAGGGTCGTTCCCCGTATTATGTTACTTTGTCGATAAAATTACTCTGAGATCTTCCTCCCTGTTTGGTGTTCTTGCCGTAAACGGATATTCTCACATAAATGTGTAACGAATTGCTGACAACGATGTAATTCGTGTAAGAGGACCTTGTAGACGAGGTGTTGAGAAAGAGCGCTTACATTTGATCACTAGTTACTAAGTAGTGCATCTATAAGCCATGAGACTCAACTGAAACCACCTGTGGGAATTTACTATCCCTTAATCTCGTAATGTATATATACGCATCTTGTGAATGCCGTGAAGACTTTCCATGAAGACTAGCACAGGCGAAGCATGCGGAATCTTATTTTGTTAGTAGCCGGGTATTCAGCGTTAATGGATTAGGAATGGGTGTTGTGTAGGAAAATGCGCACGCAGTATAACCCTCGAACAATATTTTCTGTGCTAATGAGTGCGAGTGATCAGTGCAGCTGATTAGTTTACGAGGACCTTCTAATGTTAAAAGTGTGTCGTTGCTTTGTCGACAACTGAGTTAAGCAAAAAGGTTACGTGTCACTAAAGTTAATGCAAAATTAATTACCTGCAACTTCCTGTAGAGACGGCCCAGGCCCCCGTATAGCGCGTATCTCCATCTATCCCCTATCCTGCATCTATAGCGCGTATCTCCATCTATCCCCTATCCTGCATCTATAGCCCGATTATGTAACAGGCTATGTAGATTCTGCCTTACGTACTGCAGGCTAAACGACGCGGCGGCGGCAGACCGCAGCAACGCACCTTGTCCCCCAGACGCCAGCGAGGTCGCGCTCTGATCGGCCTCCGTGTTTTACCGCCTGCAGCCGCCCTGCACGCCGCCGAGGTTCTCGTACCAAAGCGTCCGACGACAAGATGCGCGTCCTGTCTCGTTGATTCCACGCGATCGTTTTCGTCGGCGTCCCTGCGGTTGAAGCGCTGGATCTCGTGCCGCCGAACAGCGCTCTTGGCGAGGAGAAGTGCGACAGCTGCTTCAGTCTCTGCCAGCGATAACGTTCACTGAGTCCTAGAGGAGAACACGGCGTGCGCGTTACACTAATCGCTGTCTCCTGAGATACACAACAGGGATACGGAACTAATGATCCGAAAACTTTATTTTCGCGTGAAAACATTCACCTCGTGAGTATTTGGGCGCTGTCATATTTGGGCGAAATTTCATAAATTTACCGTTATTCGATTGAAAAAAAAATGTCTGTCATTGTACACAATATACAGTCGGTTCGAATTTCATGAAGAGTAAGAGTAAAAATCCTGCTGTTGTGAATTGTGACTTTTAACCTTAGTTTTTCGATTGTGACACTGGGTATGGTACTATGTATGATTCAGCCACCACCTCCAGAACCCCTTAAGACAGTACCACATGCCAGACATCCCACCCCAGACTTCCTTACGACATTCTATCGCTAGCTACTGTCCATATTAATATCACCCAACTGCTAAGATAGCGACTGTGACCGTAACTAGAAAGATGGGCAAGTTTACGGTACGGATGTCCTGCGTGACCCGTTGAACACTTGCTTGATACAATACGCACGCACCAGCAATCACGCTTATTAAACGAATTATGGTTTAGCCATGCTACTCTAAATTGCACCAGTGGTCAAGGCCAGAGTAACCCAAAGAAAGCTTGCCTTCCGGAAATCTGGAAACAGCAAAAGCTTAATCTGGTTGTCTGCAATTCACAGCGTACAGGTCACGCAATATTGGACTGCCAGATCAACGCCCGAAGATACGGTGACTGAATATGCACACCGCCCCCCCTCCCACCCGAAACGCATCTTTCAGGACTGTGGGCTCTCCCTCACGCATTCACAAACTAACGTCGGCTGGCTATGAATTAGCGTGTCGTCGTCCATGACATCGCCCTTTCTTCGGTTCACCGACTATTGTCCGCTACAGGGGCGAGACAGCCACAACCAGCTGTGCTGCTAACATAACCCGGAAAACGGCTGGTAAAACCAAATCAAGTTGCATCAAGCGCAAGTTGGCATCCCTGTCCCGGCAGAGCGCAAAACATTGCCAATGCCTATTTATGTTAGCGGAAGACAGAAGCGACACGTAGCAGACGTGTAATTTAATGGGGAATCTGAGAAGGGCGACTAATCTGGTTCGCCTCTATTCGCGACATGCATCAGGGTGAATCCTCTGCTGTTGAATCATCACGTAATTCCTCTCAACCACGCTAACCACGAAAAATGCTAATGATAATCGCCGCGCCCGCGAGCTCCTACTCGCGCCGCCCGGCTTCCCACTCACCTGCTTCTCTGTTGTTGATGGTCATCACCCTCCGGGGTCCCTCCTGGATCATCGGCCTTCCTTCGCACGGGTCTGGTTCACGCTCGCTTCATCGCGGCTCCCTTCGTGTGTGACTCAGGTCCTTCTGCGAAGTCGTCGAACTTCTTCTGCATCTATCTCGACAGTGCTCCAGCATCGACTCCAAATGCCTCTCGGCCGTCACGTATGCCTCCTGCAACGACCACGCGCGCCAAATGTTAGCATTGCGTATGTACTACATACCGGGTCGCGATCTACAACCATACATTTTTGCCCATGCTAAACTATGTGCACCTTTACCACCTGTCTGCACATTGCTAGCCCCTTAGCAAATAAGCAGCTACTCATTCAGAAAACAGGTAATGTTAAACCTGCTTCCATGAGCGTATATTATATATATATAACACCACACATATATATAGACATACTATAACATGTGGTTACATTACCTGCTGACTTGGCGACTGAATCAAATCAATAATTGAATCAATGTGTCACACCGGCATCAGCTCGTGTGAGCGACAGCCGCCCGCTGGTCGCTGGTACGACCCAGCCGGGGCCGCGGACCGCACGGGCGGCGCGTACCTTGTCGGTGAATCCAGTAGAGCACGTCGCTCAGCACCTTCTGCGCACGGTTACTGCAGCCAGCTTCCTGTGGCCTGCTCTCAGCCGCACCCTTCTCTCTCTCAGCCTCTCCAGCGAGCAGGCCCACAGACGGGTGAAAGCCTCTCCAGAGCCGCAATGCTGCAAGAGAATGCAGAAGCATACTTGACCCCGCATACGTGCCGACGCATACAAGACACCGGCACATACTACGCCACCGGTGTGCCGCACTGAGAGCATACAGGGATTGGCGGAATAGATGGAGGATAACACGCTACTAGGATGGCAGGTATGGGGGAGTGGGAATGGAGATACGGCAGCTAAAGGTGTATGAGGATAGAGGGACTAGACTGGAGAGTACACGCTACTAGATGGCAGCAGAAGTAGGGGAGTAGACTGGAGATACGGCGGCTATAGAGTGCAGAGCGATAAGGGGATAAAATGGAGATACCGCTATAGAGTGAGTCGAGGATAGGGGATAATGAGATCGACCGCTCACTAGAGCCTGCCAGGACTGGGAGGATAATGATGAGATTCGACGCTTATACCGATGAGAGGATAGGGAATAGATGGCAGATACACCGCTATAGATGCAGGATAAGGATACGATGGAGATGACGCGCTATTGATGCAGGATGGGGGAATAGATGGAGTATACGCGCCTATAGACTGCAGGATGGGGGGATAGATGCGAGATACACGGCTATAGATGCGCGCAGGTACGGGGAGGAATAGATGGAGATACCACGCTCATACGATGGAGGATAGGATTACGATGGAAGATACGCGGCTATAGATGCAGGATAGGGGAAAGAGGAGAATACCGGGCTATAGACATGGAGGATGGGAGGATTAGATGGAGCATACGCGCTAAAATACGATGCAAGATGGGGGCATAGATGGAGTATACGGCGCTATAGAGCAACGATTGGAGGATAGATGGAGATAACGCGCTGCTAGATGGAGGATTGGGGGATTAGATGGCGAATACGCG
>NW_014577119.1:332703-350585 GCF_000485595.1 Priapulus caudatus | reverse complement strand
ACGCGAGACCACCGTGCTGTTCATCCATCCCGACCCGCCTACTGCTGCTTACGGTCTCACACGGGGTCGTGCGGACGAGGGCTCGCGGTGACTGCCGAGTGGTGGAGTTTCGTTCCGACATGTGCGCGAGAGAACATGCCACGGGGTCCACGGGTGGCGATTCCGCACGTGCCCAGCGGTCACCCGACTACACCCAGACCACAACAGTAAAAGAAGGCCGCCCATGTGCGCGAGGTGGAGTGTCTGGTTGGAGCACTGCGAGGCATACTACACCGCCGATGGCGCCCGGAAAGGAAAAACATCGTGAAGCGGACCCCTGGCACGCTGAGCCAGGTCGCGTCACGGCGGCGCGCTTACACCGTTGTAGGGTGGTCATTGGTCCGCGACCACTTGGGAGCCGTGGCGGGATGCGTGGCGGCCGCAGTGATTCGTACGACGGGACAGCGCGGTCGAAGGGTGCTGGGTAGCCTCGCAAACCTTAGCACACACGCTTGAACGAGCTGATTCCCTTGCGTTAATTTGCATGTCGAAGTCGTGCGCGGCTGCCACGACGGTGATATTCTGGGACTTCCGCAAAATACAACATGACATTTTCGCGGCCAGACCCCACTTAACTTAAACCTTAACACAGATATACACACATGCACAGTTAAAGTGACGCATTTTCTCACCCTCAAGTATGACATAATTTCCCCATTTATATGCGGTAAACTAATAATCTTTCCAGTATTACACATGCATTGCTGGTAACTGCCTGCCTCCATCAATAAGCATTACGCATGACGGCTGAAAGCAACTAAAATCATAACAGGCACGAAAAATCACGACGCGGACGGACCGGCTACAGTCAAAGCCATTATAAATTTATTATGCCATACACAGCTACGACAATTAGTTATAACATGCTTGCTAAGTAATAATTTAACGAGAGCACCGATCGAATTTTGCAAATCTCGCCAAATCAGTAAAATATAGGGCCCGCGACAGAGCGTGAATTCAATGCCATGCAGCTTCTCATATAAATTTAACACAGCAGATTATTAGCTAGCAAACTGACAACAGAAAAAACACAACAGACGAGAGGTCCAAGGGAGCAACAAGCTGGTCGCATATCGACGAGCCTATTTTGTGGAACTATTGAGTACTAGAAACGGCACATCTGTGACTGCCAACGCCCGGCTTGACGCAAAGTGGTTCATGCATTCATTTTAATGAAGTAAACATGATATGCACGACTTTTAATTTGACGTGGCTTGTTGATATTTGGCTGTAATCCTTCAATGAATATAACAGTCGGTGATACCACCTTCCATCTGATTTATTCATCCTTAAAATGTCGGCGCACACAATCATAAATAACCCCCTCCCCACCCCACCCAGCTAGCCTGAACACATTCGATACTGGCTTTACTAGTACTCCAATGTTTCCACTCCCTTGAAACTCCCGTTTTTCTCAATTCTCGCTAATACTTTGGCACGTAGAATATATTCAGTGTACTGTATGTGCCTCCACCAGGCTTACCTTATCGGACAGCCTGTTCCAGTTCTCCTGTATCTCAGCCTGCTTCGACTGGATTTGATCTGCATGCTCGGGGTTGACGTCCCTCAGCCTGTCAGCCGTCCCTTGCGAACAAAACTCACTCAGCCCGTGCTTGACCTACAGACACCAGACAACCAGTTAGGCACTGTATTACCACTATTTACGGCAATTTACAGCTACGTAGGACTATATACCATTATGTAGCCCTCTATCTATGTATACCTATTGCTCCTAGCTCTATTTATGTACAGGCTATTTGTAGCTCTAATCTATGCTACAGCTATGCCCTAGCTCTATCTATGTACCAGCGCTAGGTAGCTCTATCTATGTACACGCTATGTAGCTCGTAATCTAGTACAGCTATGTAGCTCTATCATGTACAGCTATGCTAGCTCTTTATATCTATGTACAGCTATGCTACAGCTATGTAAGCTCTATCTATGCTACAGACTGTGAGATCTATCTATGTACAGCTATTGCTAGTCTTATCTATTACAGCTATCGATAAGCTCTATCTATGTACAGGCTATGTAGCATCTGATCTTATTACAGCTATGTAGCGGCTATCTATGTATAGCTATGTAGCCTCTATAACTATGTATAAGCTATGTAGCTCTATCTATGTACAGCCTATGTAGCAGAAGATTATCTAGATAGCTATGTAGCCTCTATCGATGTACAGCTATGTAGTGTCTATCTACTGTACAGCTATGTAGGCTATCTATGTACAGCTATGCTAGGGTCTATCTATGCTACCAGCCTATTGTGCTCGTATCTATGCTACAGCTATGTAGTCTAGTCTGTGTATAGCTATGTACGGCTCTATCTAGTACAGCTATGTAGCTTCTATCTATGTACAGCTATGTAGGTCTATCTTATGTATAGCTATGTAGCCTCCTATCTATGCCTATAGCTATGTAGCGTCTATCAGTATGCTCCCTATTCAAGCTTTATAAGCAGCCTTTATCTCCCTAATAGTATGAGCCAGCTATGTACCTCTATCATAATCTGCTATCTAGCCTAGCTTGCTCCAAGCTCTCTCATCTTATTGCAAAGCCGACCTACTTTTGCTCTTGCATTCTAGTCCTTAGCCCTTAAATCATAGTGGAATACACGAGCTATGTTAGCTCTCTATCTATGTACAGCCCTATGATTTAGGTGCCCATTTCTTCTATTGACTAACTTCTGGTAGCGCTCCTATTCTTTATGCTTGACAGCTATGGTAGCGCGCTCTCTAGTAATGCTTAAGGACCATAGAGTCCTGGTAAGACTGCCGTGATCCTGTACATGACTAAGAGCAGCGTAAATACATCGACGTATATCTAGTATCATTCTTTAATACAGTATGTTAGATCTGTGCTATACGTTGATGTACATTGTTCGGTTCACGACGGCTGATAACTTAGTGTCGTCATTGCCATTGACTTGCCACCGTAAGCATGACACATTTAAGATCGCTCGCGCGGACGTATAGTCAATATTATGGCCCACATGTCGAGCGGAAATGCGAAATGGTCATGCCGAGAAAAAAGACGCCAGAGCTAGGCGTCCACCAGCACGAGCGCTGGTGATTCGAGACGGCGAGCGTCCAAACCGATGGTCGCCACTGACTTGAAGAGGCCCCGCGAGGCGCCGTCGTGCTTACCTTGCAGCGCCTGCACGCCTTCGCTCGAGGTCCTGACGACGTCGTCCGACGACATAGACTGGCCGTCCTTCTCGTTGCATCCACGCCAGCATTGCGTAATATTCGCGTCCGGCGTCGAGACAGTGTGGGCCGCCATCTCTCGAAGCGCTGGATCTCGCAGTAACTGCGCCCAGTGAGTAGCAGCTGCCAAGGAATTGCCGATACACATATGGACAGCACAGGGGCCGCTCTTGGCGGATAGGCAAGTCCGTCTAAAAGGGCGTAGTCCTCTCCAGCTCTCCTGCATGCGTCGCTTCACGCTTCCTAGCAGGATGTAACCACGCGGGGATATGATAGCCGCGGGATACGACGCACAAAGAGATGACACAGAGTTGATGCTAGGGATGAGACGCAGGCCAGTTGACCCAGGCATGAATCCGCACGGTGTTGACGCCCATGCATTTGACGCCCAAGCGGCATAATGCAAGACGACTGACGCAGGCGGATGGACGCAGGGATGACGCCGAAAGCCCGGGAAAGCGTCTCTCCCAACCCGAAAAGTGGCCGAACCGTCCTAAGCGCCTGCGCTGTACAACGCTGGGTTTCGTCTCAGATAGCGCTCCCAGTGCGCGTTACGATCAATAACCCGAAAATTATTTATTCGTAAAAAACATTAACCTTGTGCCAAGTTTTGGGCTTCATATTGGGCGCGAAAATTTCATAAATTACAGTTTCAATTGCGAACCAAAAATTGCTCTTCAGTGTAAAAAATACCAGTTCGAGTCATGAAACTAAGTAATATCTGCCTGTTGTGAATTGTAATTTTAACCTTAGTCTTTGTCTGTGAGATGGGTATGTACTATGTATACAGAACCAACCTGCAGACACCCACCCAGATTAACCCCTCGTTACACTGTTGTTCCTTGACCACCGTGTAGCCACATCGAGACAGCCGAACGCCCAGCGATGTACGTGTGAGCGAGCATATAAAGACTGATCGTGACTTACATTCTTTTTAGTAATATACACGACACAAACCTGCAGATTTAGCGGAAATTGTGAGAGGCTTCCGAACCAAGTAATCTAGAGAATGGCAAGGGTTTGATTCGCGCTACGATGTCTCGTGGCACCTTGAACGGCAGCTGCGTTGATAACACCGAAGCCACACAGCAATCGCCTTATAACACGAATTATGCGCTTAAAATGCACTTGATAGAACATACTCTTTCAAGAATTCCATGACACCAGTGCAAAATTGCACTGCGCTCAAGGGCGACCCGAGTAATCCAACAGAAATTCTAAGGCTATAACAAGAAGGACCCCATTCCTCCGGGGCAGAGCACAGCCCACTTAATCTGGTGTTGTCTGTTTTTTTTCCATTTCCACGAGCCCACCGCGGTACACCAAGTTTCCCACCGCGATTACTTGTTACTTGGGCCCACGTACCTCTTAGAGCGACGCTCAGAACAAAAGCAGTAACGTGACTGCGAACTGCACACCCACCTCCACCGAGACCACCATCTTTCTACCCACAGTGCAAGCCAAGCAATAGTAGACTCCGCGGCTCTGCGTGCCTCACGCCGCATTGACGAGCAACCTTACGTCCTGGGCTTGCGAATCCCTAATTGTACAGAACCCTCTCGGTGCGTCCATGCATCGTCCTTTCTTTCGTAATACCAACCACCCACCTCTAGCCGTCCATCACGCAGGCGCGCGACACCCGCACACAACGCACCAGCCACGGAATCCGCTGCATGCTAGACCCCGTAGAGCCGGAAAAATAACGCCATCCGGGCGCATGGAAAACCAAAATCACAGTTGCCACAGCGCAAGTTGGAGGGTGCCGAGACGAACATTGCCAAGGCCTTTTTATGTTACGGAGAAGACAAAAGGCGCACACGCAACGGTGTATTTATGGGCGAATCTGAGAAGCGGCCGACCTAATCTGGTTCGTCTGTATTTCGCGACACGCATCAGCGGTGAATCCTCTGCTGCCTGAATCACGGGTGTCAATGTCCTTTCAACCATGCTAAACCACCAGAGACATGACATCAAACTACCTAAATCCGCGGGCTGCCCACATCCGGCACGGGCATGCCGTATCTCGCCGACGCGATCTCATAAACTAACTCGGACCGACGCGGTACGCACGTGCACGCCACAGCGCGTGGCACTCTGGCACCCCTCAGCCCTCACACGCCCTCTAAGGCTCGTTGCATCGCCGGTATTCAACGCCCCCCTCCGGACGCCCCCGTGTCACGTTCCACTCGCCCACGTTTCACAGCCTTCTCAGTAGCCCAGCAGGAACTCCTGGGTTTAACAACCGAGTCTGCACAACCCGCCAACACCCAACCCGCACCCAACCAGCCCAACCAAACAACCTTTTGAGCATTCCGGCACAGATGCGTTCACGCAGGTCCTCGTAGTTGCACCAGGTCTTCTGCGAAGTCGTCGAACTTCTTCTGCATTATCTCGACAGATGCCTCCAGCTCGACTCCAAATGGCTCCTCGCGCCGTTCACGTATGCCTCCTGCAACGATGCCAACTGCGCGCCAAATGTTAGGCATGCGTATGTCTACATACGGGTGCATCTACACATACATTTCTGCCCATGCTAAATATGTGCACCTTTACCACTGTCTGCACATTGCTCACCCCTTAGCAAATAGGGCTACTCATCAGAAAAGCAGGTAAATGTTAAACCTGCTATACCAAGGCGTATATTATATATATATACACACCACCACATATATATAGACATACTATAAATGTGTTACATTTACCTCTGACTGGCGACATGAATCAATCAATAATTAATCAATGTGTCACACCGGCATCAGCTCGTGTGAGCGACAGCCCCCGCTGCGCTGGTACGACCCCAAGCGGGGCCGCGGACCGCACGGGCGGCGCTACCTCTGTCGGTGATCCAGTAGAGCCACGTCGCTCACACCTCGCGCACGGTTTACTGCACCAGCTTCCTGTGCCTGCTCCAGCCGCAGCCCCTTCTCTCCTCAGCCTCTCCAGCGCCAGCAGGCCCACAGACGGGTGACAAGCCTCCTCCCAGACGCAACTGCTGCAAGGCCAGATGAGCATGGCCGAGTGCATACAGACCACACCGGCATCGTGTGCGCGCTATAGATGCAGGACGGGGGATAGATGAGATACGCGCTTAGATGCAGGATAGGGATAGATCGAGATCACGCGCCTATAGCATATGGCAGGATCAGGGATAGATGGCAGATACGCCATAGATGCGCCGAGGATAGGGGATAGAATGGAGATACGCGCTATAGATTGCAGGATGGGGGATAGATGTACGGATAGGGATAGATGGTAGCATACGCGCTATAGCATGCAGCATTGGGATAGATGGAGATACCGCTATAGATGCAGATAGGGGATAGATGGCAGATACGCGCTATAGATGCAGCGATAGGGGGATTAGATGCGAGTACGCCGCTATAGATGCCAAGGATGGCGGGATAGATGGCAGCATAAAACCGCCCGTGTTATCAGGATGCAGGATAGGGCGATTAGATGGAGATACGCGCTTATACGATGAGCGATAGGATAGATGCGCAGATTACGCCGCTATAGGATGCAGGCAGTGGGATAGATGGAGATACGCGCATAGGATGCGCAGGATTAGGGATAGATGGCAGCAGTACATGCTATAGTACGCCAGGATAGGGGGCATAATGGCCAGATACGGGTTGCTACTAGTCCATTGTCTCGGGTCGGCGTTGAGCCATTGTGTGCGTGTTCGCTGCAGGCGAGGGACCGCAAGGCGTGGCTGGACGACAGCTACTTCCTGCAGCGCTTCTTCTCGGACTTCCGCGACCTCGTCTCGTGGATCCGCGACATGAAGGCCATCATCTCGGCCGACGAGCTCGCCAAGGATGTCGCCGGCGCCGAGGCCCTGCTGGAGCGCCACGCCGAGCACAAGGTGCGAAGCCATGCAATGTGTGGTAGTAGTAGTGGAAGCGGTAGTAGTAGCGGTAGTAGCAGCAGCAGTAGCAGCACACTAGAGCATTAAGGTGCAAATCCACCCAATGTATAGCAGTAGCAGCAGTAGCAACAGTAGTAGTAGTAATAGAAGTAGCAGTAGCAGTAGCAGCAGCAACAGCAGTAGCAGCAGCAGCAGCAGCAGCAGCAGCAGCAGCAGCAGCAGCAGTAGTAGACTAAAGCGTTGAGGTGCAAAGCCACACAACGTAGTAGTAGACTAGTCTCAAGCAATTAGTGCTGGCAGCGAGTGCTTAGTGACAGGCGATGATTACCAGTAACGATTATCAACTTATCCCAAACTTATTATTACTACTACTACTACTCAGCGGACGCATCCGAGATACAGTTCACAATGCCATGCCATGAATATATGTTTGTCCATCGTCAGTGTCAGCATGTCCGCTATGTCATGCTGGATATTCCTTGCAATGCAGCCAATGTAGTTCAGTGGCCATCTTCCTCTGGTTGTGCAAGGCAGTCTCAAGCAGATCAGACTTATTATTAACCCATAGCGATTTGAGATAGCGACGAGCCTCAGCATGTGGTGAGCAGCCGCGCAACATTTGCATATTCAGGCGATAATCGAAGTCAGCGGAAACGATCCTTTCAGCGCACACTCCGACTGCCATGTTATTTTATTTTTTTCAAAACTAACAAACAAACGATAGCCGCGAGTGTGGGCAGGCAGGCAGCGATTGGCGACGCCAGAGATGCCAACCACTACGATTTATCCGTATTTTATACGAATTTCTATTCCTTTTCACCACTACGACCAGTTTGTATCAAACTACGAATTTCACTGTGATCGAAATTATTTATTTTTTTTTCAATTATTGCCATTTTTTTGTCAATTTATTGTCATTTTTGACCTTCAGAATGCAGGAAATTGCATCTCATAATCAAAAATTTTTCCGGGGGGCATGTCGGACCCCCCTAGCAAACTCTGGTCACTACGTGACCCTCGAACTACTAATTTGATGGCCAGAAACTACAGATTGCTTCAAATATGTGTAGGCATCTCTGCGATGCCGTCGAGCCGTGGCTTGATGCGTCTCTCTCTCTGTCTGCAGGGAGAGATTGACGCGCGGGAGGACAGCTACCAGGCGACGGTGGAGTCCGGCGACAAGCTGCTGGAGCTGGGACAGAACGTCGACGACGTTCGTGAGAAGCTCGTCGTGCTCGCCAACGAGAAGGACTCGCTGCTCACGTTGTGGGAGGAGCGGCGCATCCTCTACGAGCAGTGCATGGACCTGCAGCTGTTCTACCGCGACACCGAGCAGGCCGACACCTGGATGGCCAAGCAGGAGGTGAGCAGCGCCCCCTACTGGCGTGCACACGAGGGTGGTCACAGGGTGGGGTGCAGGGGAAAAATTTCTTTTTTGTCACGGGAGCTCCTTTTCAAAAGTCTGTGGGGGAAATAATTCTCGCCAAAAATTTTACGGGAGCTATTTTGAGCCTCACGGGAGCGATTTCGGATGTTTGAAGAGCTCATCGCTCATCGCTCCCGTGTATTTTTTACCCTGGTGGCGTGTGTGTGTGTGTGTGTGTGTGTAGGGGAGGGGCATCTGTGCCGGAATGCTCAAAAGGTTGTTTGGTTGGGCTGGTTGGGTGCGGGTTGGGTGTTGGCGGGTTGTGCAGACTCGGTTGTTAAACCCAGGAGTTCCTGCTGGGCTACTGAGAAGGCTGTGAAACGTGGGCGAGTGGAACGTGACACGGGGGCGTCCGGAGGGGGGCGTTGAATACCGGCGATGCAACGAGCCTTAGAGGGCGTGTGAGGGCTGAGGGGTGCCAGAGTGCCACGCGCTGTGGCGTGCACGTGCGTACCGCGTCGGTCCGAGTTAGTTTATGAGATCGCGTCGGCGAGATACGGCATGCCCGTGCCGGATGTGGGCAGCCCGCGGATTTAGGTAGTTTGATGTCATGTCTCTGGTGGTTTAGCATGGTTGAAAGGACATTGACACCCGTGATTCAGGCAGCAGAGGATTCACCGCTGATGCGTGTCGCGAAATACAGACGAACCAGATTAGGTCGGCCGCTTCTCAGATTCGCCCATAAATACACCGTTGCGTGTGCGCCTTTTGTCTTCTCCGTAACATAAAAAGGCCTTGGCAATGTTCGTCTCGGCACCCTCCAACTTGCGCTGTGGCAACTGTGATTTTGGTTTTCCATGCGCCCGGATGGCGTTATTTTTCCGGCTCTACGGGGTCTAGCATGCAGCGGATTCCGTGGCTGGTGCGTTGTGTGCGGGTGTCGCGCGCCTGCGTGATGGACGGCTAGAGGTGGGTGGTTGGTATTACGAAAGAAAGGACGATGCATGGACGCACCGAGAGGGTTCTGTACAATTAGGGATTCGCAAGCCCAGGACGTAAGGTTGCTCGTCAATGCGGCGTGAGGCACGCAGAGCCGCGGAGTCTACTATTGCTTGGCTTGCACTGTGGGTAGAAAGATGGTGGTCTCGGTGGAGGTGGGTGTGCAGTTCGCAGTCACGTTACTGCTTTTGTTCTGAGCGTCGCTCTAAGAGGTACGTGGGCCCAAGTAACAAGTAATCGCGGTGGGAAACTTGGTGTACCGCGGTGGGCTCGTGGAAATGGAAAAAAAACAGACAACACCAGATTAAGTGGGCTGTGCTCTGCCCCGGAGGAATGGGGTCCTTCTTGTTATAGCCTTAGAATTTCTGTTGGATTACTCGGGTCGCCCTTGAGCGCAGTGCAATTTTGCACTGGTGTCATGGAATTCTTGAAAGAGTATGTTCTATCAAGTGCATTTTAAGCGCATAATTCGTGTTATAAGGCGATTGCTGTGTGGCTTCGGTGTTATCAACGCAGCTGCCGTTCAAGGTGCCACGAGACATCGTAGCGCGAATCAAACCCTTGCCATTCTCTAGATTACTTGGTTCGGAAGCCTCTCACAATTTCCGCTAAATCTGCAGGTTTGTGTCGTGTATATTACTAAAAAGAATGTAAGTCACGATCAGTCTTTATATGCTCGCTCACACGTACATCGCTGGGCGTTCGGCTGTCTCGATGTGGCTACACGGTGGTCAAGGAACAACAGTGTAACGAGGGGTTAATCTGGGTGGGTGTCTGCAGGTTGGTTCTGTATACATAGTACATACCCATCTCACAGACAAAGACTAAGGTTAAAATTACAATTCACAACAGGCAGATATTACTTAGTTTCATGACTCGAACTGGTATTTTTTACACTGAAGAGCAATTTTTGGTTCGCAATTGAAACTGTAATTTATGAAATTTTCGCGCCCAATATGAAGCCCAAAACTTGGCACAAGGTTAATGTTTTTTACGAATAAATAATTTTCGGGTTATTGATCGTAACGCGCACTGGGAGCGCTATCTGAGACGAAACCCAGCGTTGTACAGCGCAGGCGCTTAGGACGGTTCGGCCACTTTTCGGGTTGGGAGAGACGCTTTCCCGGGCTTTCGGCGTCATCCCTGCGTCCATCCGCCTGCGTCAGTCGTCTTGCATTATGCCGCTTGGGCGTCAAATGCATGGGCGTCAACACCGTGCGGATTCATGCCTGGGTCAACTGGCCTGCGTCTCATCCCTAGCATCAACTCTGTGTCATCTCTTTGTGCGTCGTATCCCGCGGCTATCATATCCCCGCGTGGTTACATCCTGCTAGGAAGCGTGAAGCGACGCATGCAGGAGAGCTGGAGAGGACTACGCCCTTTTAGACGGACTTGCCTATCCGCCAAGAGCGGCCCCTGTGCTGTCCATATGTGTATCGGCAATTCCTTGGCAGCTGCTACTCACTGGGCGCAGTTACTGCGAGATCCAGCGCTTCGAGAGATGGCGGCCCACACTGTCTCGACGCCGGACGCGAATATTACGCAATGCTGGCGTGGATGCAACGAGAAGGACGGCCAGTCTATGTCGTCGGACGACGTCGTCAGGACCTCGAGCGAAGGCGTGCAGGCGCTGCAAGGTAAGCACGACGGCGCCTCGCGGGGCCTCTTCAAGTCAGTGGCGACCATCGGTTTGGACGCTCGCCGTCTCGAATCACCAGCGCTCGTGCTGGTGGACGCCTAGCTCTGGCGTCTTTTTTCTCGGCATGACCATTTCGCATTTCCGCTCGACATGTGGGCCATAATATTGACTATACGTCCGCGCGAGCGATCTTAAATGTGTCATGCTTACGGTGGCAAGTCAATGGCAATGACGACACTAAGTTATCAGCCGTCGTGAACCGAACAATGTACATCAACGTATAGCACAGATCTAACATACTGTATTAAAGAATGATACTAGATATACGTCGATGTATTTACGCTGCTCTTAGTCATGTACAGGATCACGGCAGTCTTACCAGGACTCTATGGTCCTTAAGCATTACTAGAGAGCGCGCTACCATAGCTGTCAAGCATAAAGAATAGGAGCGCTACCAGAAGTTAGTCAATAGAAGAAATGGGCACCTAAATCATAGGGCTGTACATAGATAGAGAGCTAACATAGCTCGTGTATTCCACTATGATTTAAGGGCTAAGGACTAGAATGCAAGAGCAAAAGTAGGTCGGCTTTGCAATAAGATGAGAGAGCTTGGAGCAAGCTAGGCTAGATAGCAGATTATGATAGAGGTACATAGCTGGCTCATACTATTAGGGAGATAAAGGCTGCTTATAAAGCTTGAATAGGGAGCATACTGATAGACGCTACATAGCTATAGGCATAGATAGGAGGCTACATAGCTATACATAAGATAGACCTACATAGCTGTACATAGATAGAAGCTACATAGCTGTACTAGATAGAGCCGTACATAGCTATACACAGACTAGACTACATAGCTGTAGCATAGATACGAGCACAATAGGCTGGTAGCATAGATAGACCCTAGCATAGCTGTACATAGATAGCCTACATAGCTGTACAGTAGATAGACACTACATAGCTGTACATCGATAGAGGCTACATAGCTATCTAGATAATCTTCTGCTACATAGGCTGTACATAGATAGAGCTACATAGCTTATACATAGTTATAGAGGCTACATAGCTATACATAGATAGCCGCTACATAGCTGTAATAAGATCAGATGCTACATAGCCTGTACATAGATAGAGCTTATCGATAGCTGTAATAGATAAGACTAGCAATAGCTGTACATAGATAGATCTCACAGTCTGTAGCATAGATAGAGCTTACATAGCTGTAGCATAGCTGTACATAGATATAAAGAGCTAGCATAGCTGTACATGATAGAGCTACATAGCTGTACTAGATTACGAGCTACATAGCGTGTACATAGATAGAGCTACCTAGCGCTGGTACATAGATAGAGCTAGGGCATAGCTGTAGCATAGATTAGAGCTACAAATAGCCTGTACATAAATAGAGCTAGGAGCAATAGGTATACATAGATAGAGGGCTACAGTAATGGTATTAGTCCTACCGTAGCTGTAAATTGGCGTAAATAGTGGGGTGAATGCAGGTGCCTAACTGGTTGTCTGGTGTCTGTAGGTCAAGCACGGGCTGAGTGAGTTTTGTTCGCAAGGGACGGCTGACGAGGCTGAGGGACGTCAACACCCGAGCATGCAGATCAGATCGCAGTCGAAGGGCAGGCTGAGATAGCAGGCAGAACTGGAAACAGGCTGTCGCGATACAGGTAAGCCTGGGTGGGAGGCACATTACAGTACACTGGAATATATTCTAAGCCGTGCCAAAGTATTAGGCGGGAATTGTGAGAAAAACGGGAGTTTCATAACAGGGAGTGGAAACATTGGAGTACTCAGTAAAAGGCCAGCTATCTGAATGTGTTCAGGCTAGCTGGGTGGGGTGGGGAGGGGGTTATTTATGATTGTGTGCGCCGACATTTTAAGGATGAATAAATCAGATGGAAGGTGGTATCACCGACTGTTATATTCATTGAAGGATTACAGCCAAATATCAACAAGCCACGTCAAATTAAAAGTCGTGCATATCATGTTTACTTCATTAAAATGAATGCATGAACCACTTTGCGTCAAGCCGGGCGTTGGCAGTCACAGATGTGCCGTTTCTAGTACTCAATAGTTCCACAAAATAGGCTCGTCGATATGCGACCAGCTTGTTGCTCCCTTGGACCTCTCGTCTGTTGTGTTTTTTCTGTTGTCAGTTTGCTAGCTAGATAATCTGCTGTGTTAAATTTATATGAGGAAGCTGCATGGCATTGAATTCACGCTCTGTCGCGGGCCCTATATTTTACTGATTTGGCGAGATTTGCAAAATTCGATCGGTGCTCTCGTTAAATTATTACTTAGCAAGCATGTTATAACTAATTGTCGTAGCTGTGTATGGCATAATAAATTTATAATGGCTTTGACTGTAGCCGGTCCGTCCGCGTCGTGATTTTTCGTGCCTGTTATGATTTTAGTTGCTTTCAGCCGTCATGCGTAATGCTTATTGATGGAGGCAGGCAGTTACCAGCAATGCATGTGTAATACTGGAAAGATTATTAGTTTACCGCATATAAATGGGGAAATTATGTCATACTTGAGGGTGAGAAAATGCGTCACTTTAACTGTGCATGTGTGTATATCTGTGTTAAGGTTTAAGTTAAGTGGGGTCTGGCCGCGAAAATGTCATGTTGTATTTTGCGGAAGTCCCAGAATATCACCGTCGTGGCAGCCGCGCACGACTTCGACATGCAAATTAACGCAAGGGAATCAGCTCGTTCAAGCGTGTGTGCTAAGGTTTGCGAGGCTACCCAGCACCCTTCGACCGCGCTGTCCCGTCGTACGAATCACTGCGGCCGCCACGCATCCCGCCACGGCTCCCAAGTGGTCGCGGACCAATGACCACCCTACAACGGTGTAAGCGCGCCGCCGTGACGCGACCTGGCTCAGCGTGCCAGGGGTCCGCTTCACGATGTTTTTCCTTTCCGGGCGCCATCGGCGGTGTAGTATGCCTCGCAGTGCTCCAACCAGACACTCCACCTCGCGCACATGGGCGGCCTTCTTTTACTGTTGTGGTCTGGGTGTAGTCGGGTGACCGCTGGGCACGTGCGGAATCGCCACCCGTGGACCCCGTGGCATGTTCTCTCGCGCACATGTCGGAACGAAACTCCACCACTCGGCAGTCACCGCGAGCCCTCGTCCGCACGACCCCGTGTGAGACCGTAAGCAGCAGTAGGCGGGTCGGGATGGATGAACAGCACGGTGGTCTCGCGTTTGTCGCACACCGGTGGTGGTCTGTATGCGTCGGCAACGCTCTCTTCTTGCAGATGCGTCTGGAGGAGCTTCACCGTCTGTGGGCGCTGCTGCTGGAGAGGCTGAGAGAGAAGGGGCTGCGGCTGGAGCAGGCACAGAAGCTGGTGCAGTACCTGCGCGAGTGTGACGACGTGCTCTACTGGATCACCGACAAGGTACGCCGCCGTCGGTCGCCGGCCCCGCGAGCGGTCTACAGCGCGACGGGGGCTGTCGCTCACACGAGCTGATGCCGTGTGACACATTGATTAATTATTGATTTTCATGTCCACAAGTCGGAGTAAATGTAACACATTTATATATGTCTATATATATGTGTGTGTATATATATATATATACGCATTACAGCAGGTTTTAACATTTACCTGTTTTTCTGATGAGGTAGCTCTATTTGTAAGGGGTGCAATTGCAGACAGGGTAAAGGTGCACATATTACATGCAGAAATGTATGTGTAGATGCACCGTATGTAGTCATACGCATGCTAACATTGCGCGCGCGTCGTTGCAGGAGGCATACGTGACGGCCGAGGAGTTTGGAGTCGACCTGGAGCACGTCGAGATAATGCAGAAGAAGTTCGACGACTTCCAGAAGGACCTGGTCAACTACGAGGACCGCGTGAACGAGGTGAACCAGACCGGCGAGAAGCTGATCCAGGACGGACACCCGGAGGATGATACCATCAACAACAAGAAGCAGGTGAGTGGGAAGCCGTTTTACGTTCCGCTGTTCTGTTTACCCGTATGGCGTGATTGAGGTTATTTTTAACATTTTGAAGCTCCCTTTGCCGTTTGTTCTTAGATGATAAAAAGATTGCAAATCGGAAGTATTGTAGTCAGTTTCATGAGACTCTACACAGTGCAAATGACTACAGTACTTGTTATTTGCACTTCTATTTAAAACCATCAAATTAATTCACTGTCAATTTAATTTACCTCCCTCTCACCACCAGTTAATTGCATAACCATATTAATTGCACCTTTGTCACCACTAATTTAATTGCCCCTCTTTCACCGCCAATTCAATAGCACCTCTAGAGCCGCCAAGTGATTAATTCACTTATGTCGCCACCACATTAATTGAACCAGCAACCCACTACACTTATGGGAATGTCCTCTGAGCTGCCTACGTAATGGCTTACGGTGGCAGTAATTATTCGAAGGCTTTGCTAACTCTGTGTGAAGCTCGGCCGCGAAGCCGTGTGTAGCGCCCCGCGCGCCCCTTAACTAGCAATAACCGCCGGCGTCTCTTCCAGTCGCCACTCGACGACCGCAAGGGCAAGCTGGCCGACTCGATCCGCGTGCAGCAGCTGTTCAGGGACATCGAGGACGAGGAGGCGTGGATTCGCGAGAAGGAGCCGATCGCAGCGTCGACCAACCGCGGCCGCGACCTCATCGGCGTGCAGAACCTGCAGGTGAGAGCGTAGACTGTCGTCGCGCGGACCGACGCCCAGCGTCCGGTCCTAGACCCTCATCGATGTCGTCAGTCTAGCGCGTTTTTTTAGTTGTCAGTTAAATTTTGGGGTTATTGGTCGTGCTGGATGTCGATGTTTTGTGTTTTGAAATTTCACTGTTTGATGTTTACGAGAATTGTACAAAAGAAGTGGTGCTGCTTGATACTACTTGGGTTGTGTTGAGCTAATAGCAATCTACTTCAACTTTTGGAATTATTTTCCACTTTAATTTTTGTGAGTTGAATCCATGCTGCGAACCGATTTCGCTGTTCCATGTGGGAATTCTGTAGAAAACAATCTATTCGCGGTGCTGCTAGACACTAGTACCTTGTAGACCGGCGTTGCTTGGCATCGATAACTGTAATGCTCACGGCACGCGTGGCTCTGCGTGGCTTGCAGAAGAAGCACCAGGCCCTGCTGGCGGAGATCGGGGGCCACGAGAACAACGTGCAGGACGTCTGTGAGCAGGGACAGCAGATGATCAACGAGGGACACTTTGCCGCCGAGGACATCTCGACCAAGGTCAACGGCCTCGTCGACAAGTGGCAGCAGCTGAAGGTCAGTCGGAAGGTCTCGACAAATTCTCGGGTCGCGTGAAACGTATGTTGTACAAACCGTGCAAGCGCGTTTTGTTACGAATTTTAATTTTTTATAGGTTTTCCATTGCTTGCTCTTATCCAGTGCTAACGTGGGTGTGCGGGATTTGGTTAGGCAGAGTGGTTGTATAGGGTGGAAGACGTCATGTGTAACTGTTGTTTCCCGTATGGTGTATGTGATGGATGGAGCAGTGTTTACTGAGTATGCCATTGTGCGTTACAGGATAAGGCTGGGCAGAGGGAGCAGGATCTGCAGGACTCCCTGGAGGCACACCAGTACTTTGCCGACGCGAATGAAGCCGAGTCCTGGATGAGGGAGAAGGAGCCCCTGGTGGCCAACATCGACTACGGCAAGGACGAGGACTCGGCTGAGGTGCGTGCAGACGCTAGTGTCGTGTCTCCTCCAATAGGTGGCAGCACGTTTGCTGATCACAATGGCATTCTGCTCATGTGTCAGGAAATTATTATCTTTGTTTTATGCATATCTCAAGAGGTTATTTTATTGTGCTTGTATGTATACTGGTTTTATTTCCCCAAATAACAGATATGTTGCATCGCGTGAGGTAAAACACAGTTGCACACCACATATTTAATCATGAGTTGAATAAATACAGCAATGGTCTGTTTAATGTGAAGTGGCGATCTAACACTCTGTGTCAGTTATTCTGTCCGTTAACTGGTCCAATTTTTATGATTGCCAAAGTAAATTACCAGTTTATTATACTAGGCAGCTAGTGGAGCACTTTCACATGCTGTTATACCGGCTGGTTACAGTTCCATTTCGTAAAAATGCATGTTATGAATGTTTGGTTTCTACCTGAGAGTATCATTTTCCCCTAAGGCAGTGGGAAAATGGGTAAATAACCCTACCTAACAGATGGAATTGAGTTTACAATATCAGATTGTAGTGTAAGCGGTCAATTGTAAGAAGGGATTCAACAGATTTCTCGGATCAATTTTGTTTCCTCAGTGGCACCTAGATTTTATTATCCTAGTTCTGTTAGATGCCATGCGTGATGCACGCATGCTTGGGCGGTATTTATTATCCTAGTAGTGTAGGTTTATTAGCAGAAATGGTAATGATCATTCCCAACTAACCAATTGATTGTGCATTCGTGGGTTTATTATGCATATACATGGATTTACTGATATGCTGATAAGTGAATTGACTGCTGGTATGTGGACTGACTGCTGATGTGTGGATGAATTGCGTACATATGTGGATTAAATACACACCCACGTACACATACATACAATCAACAACAACAATACATACAACAACAACATATACACAACAACAACATACACACAACAACTACATACATACAACAACAATACATACAACAACAACTACATACATACAATCAACAACAATACACACAACAACTACATACATACAACAACAATACATACAATATTATGTAGACTAATTGCCCAGATATGCGCAATAGTTACACACACGT
>NW_014577119.1:329795-332678 GCF_000485595.1 Priapulus caudatus | reverse complement strand
TGATATGCTGATAAGTGAATTGACTGCTGGTATGTGGACTGACTGCTGATGTGTGGATGAATTGCGTACATATGTGGATTAAATACACACCCACGTACACATACATACAATCAACAACAATACATACAACAACAATACACACAACAACTACATACATACAACAACAATACATACAATATTATGTAGACTAATTGCCCAGATATGCGCAATAGTTACACACACGTGCCAATCGAATGCGCAAACGTGCGCATTAACTGCGAGCGCGTGGACCACCGGTTGATAACGTACGCGTTTCCGTCCCGAGCAGGCCCTGTTGAAGAAGCACGAGGCGCTCATGTCGGACCTGGAAGCGTTCAGCAGCAGCATTGACGCGCTGCGTGAGCAGGCGCAGGCCTGCAAGGAGGCGCCCGTCATCGACGAGACGGGCAAGGAGTGCGTCGTCGCGCTCTACGACTACACGGAGAAGAGCCCGCGCGAGGTCTCCATGAAGAAGGGCGACGTGCTCACTCTGCTCAACAGCAACAACAAGGTATGCAGTGCCTGAAATGAACGGTCGCCCACTCGCCACAGGCGACCAATGTCTAGCTCGGGCGACCGGAAATTGCACAAAGTCAAGTAGTCACTGGCCCCCCAAAAAAAGCTTGGGCGACTGCCAATATTTCAACAAATAAACAAATTTACTGATATGTTTGAGTTGTTCTTTGTTTACTAACTAATCATAATCCTAAACCGCAGTCCACGGTAGGATATAATCAGACCACACTCGTGCATTTTCGTTTCGACCGAGCTTGCTGATGGCGGGGTAGACTGGTACTCTTCGACTCTCCCGCTACACTGACATCTGGCATAGCAACGGCGAGTGGGTACCGGTCTAGCGCCGAAAACCAGTGTACGGGAGTTGCGATCTGTTACGAGTAAAATTTTGGTCTCCAACACTCCATTTGGGCCAGTGACTCGAAATTTTTACTCGCCACAAAAAATCTTTTGGGCCAACCTATGGCTGGCTCTCATTTCAGGCACTGGGTATGGCCGAGTCACGCACGTGTGTAGGTGTGGCGGGTGTTTAGTCATTATAATGTATTGGTATAACAAACAATAACAAGGTAAGGCTGTGTGTGGGGGGGGGGATGTTGGGTACCTCGGTAGTCACAGCTCTTCTCTCTCGGCCTTTACCATTCATATATAATCAACATTTGAGGTCGTGTGTGTGTGTGTGTGTGTGTGTGTGTGTGTGTGTGTGTGTGTGTGTGTGTGTGTGTGTGTGTGTGTGTGTGTGTACATAATAGAGTTATATATAGAGAGAGACATAGAGCAAGAGTGAGAGAGAGACAGAGACAGAGAGAGTGAGAGAAAGAGAGAAAGTGAGACATACAGGCAGACAGTCAGGCACACAGGCAGCAGGCAGGCAGACAGACAGACAGGGAGGGAGGCAGATAGGCAGGCAGGCAGGCAGGCAGGCAGACAGACAAGCTTGTCGCGAAATAGAGGCGAACCAGATTAGGTCGCCCTTCTCAGATTCCCCATAAATTACACGTTGCGTGTGCGCTCTGTCTTCCCCTAACATAAAAAGGCATTGGCATTGTTTGGCTCGGCACCCATCCAACTTGCGCTGTGCAACTTGATTTGGTTTCCAGCGATTTTCCGGTTAGTTAGCATGCACAGCTGGTTGTGCTGTCGCCCCTGTAGGACATTAGTCGGTGAACGAAGAAAGGCGATGTCATGGACGACGAGCTAATTATAGCCAGGACGTAGTTTGTGAATGCGTGAGAGGAGAGCCCACAGCTCCTGAAGATGGTTTCGGTGGGAGGTGGTGTGCATTTCAGTCACGTATCTTCGGTGTTAGTCTGGCAGTCCAATATGCGTGATGTACGCTGTGAAATGCAGACAAACCAGATTAAGTTGCTGTTCCCAGATTCCGAAGCAGCTTTCTTTGGGATTACTCTGCCTTGACACTGGTGCAATTGAGAGTAGCATGGCTAAACCATAATTCGTTTATAAGCGGATTGCTGTGCGTCGTATTGGTATCAAGCAGTCGTTCAAGGACACGAGACATCGTACCGTAAACTTGCCATCTTCTATTACGGTCACATCGCTATCTTAGCATTGGGTATATAATATGAAGTAGTAGGATAGTAATGTCGTAAGACATCTGTGTTGGGTGTCTGCATGTGGTACTGTGTAAGGGGTTTCTGGGGTGGGTGTCTGCAGGTGGTTCTGTATACATAGTACATACCCATTCACAATCAAAACTAAGGTTAAAATTCACAATTCACAACAGCAGATATTACTTTACTTTCATGATCGAACTGTATATTTTTTACAATGACAGACATTTTTTTTCCAATTGAAACTGTAATTTATGAAATTTCGCCCCAAATATGACAGCCCCAAAACTCACAGGTTAATGTTTTTACGAAAAAAAAATTTCGGTTATTAGTCGTAACCCTGTGTGTATCTCAGGACAGCGTTGTAAGCGCACGCGTGTTCTCCTCTAGGACGTGAACGACGCATGGCAGAGACTGAAGCAGCTGTCGCTGCTCCGCCAAGAGCGGCTGTTCGGCGCGCACGAGATTCAGCGCTTCAACCGTGACGCCGACGAAACGATCGCGTGGATCAACGAGAAGGACGCCATCTTGTCGTCGGACGACGTCGGTCACGACCTCGCGAGCGTGCAGGCGCTGCAGCGTAAGCACGAGGCCATCGAGCGCGACCTCGCTGCTCTGGAGGACAAGGTGCGTGCTGCCGCCGCCGTCGCCACCGCGTCGTAGCCCTGCATACGTAGCAGATCTACATAGCTGTACATAGATAGATCTACATAGCTGTACATAGATAGACCTACATAGCTGTACATAGATAGACCTACATAGCTGTACATAGATAGAC
>NW_014577119.1:324972-329785 GCF_000485595.1 Priapulus caudatus | reverse complement strand
TATTTAATCATGAGTAGAATAAATACAGAAATGGTCTGTTTAATGTAAAGTGGCGATCTAACACTCTGTGTCAGTTATTCTGTCAGTTAACTGGTCCAATTTTTATGAGCGCCAAAGTAAATTACCAGTTTATTATACTAGGCAGCTAGTGGAGCACTTTCACTTGCTGTTATACCGGCTGGTTACAGTTCCATTTCGTAAAAATTCATGTTATGTATGTTTGGTTTCTACCTGAGAGTATCATTTTTCCCTAGGGCAGTGGAAAAATGGGTAAATAACCCTACCTAACAGATGGAATTGAGTTTACAATATCAGATTGTAGTGTAAGCGGTCAATTGTAAGAAGGGATTCAACAGATTTCTCGGATCAATTTTGATTCCTCAGTGGCACCTAGATTTTATTGTCCTAGTTCTGTTAGATGCCATGCGTGATGCACATTTATTATCCTAGTAGTGTAGGTTTATTAGCAGAAATGGTAATGATGATTCCCAGCTAACCAATTGATTGTGCATTTGTGGGTTTATTATGCATATACATGGATTTACTGATATGCTGATAAGTGAATTGACTGCTGGTATGTGGACTGACTGCTGATGTGTGGATGAATTGCATACATATGTGGATTAAATACACACCCACGTACACATACATACAATCAACAACAATACATTCAACAAAAACGTACACACAACAACAACATACACACAACAACTACAAACATACAACAACAATACATACAATATTATGTAGACTAATTGCCCAGATATGCGCAATAGTTACACACACGTGCCAATCGAATGCGCAAACGTGCGCATTAACTGCGAGCGCGTCGACCACCGGTTGATAACGTACGTGTTTCCGTCTCGAGCAGGCGCTGCTGAAGAAGCACGAGGCGCTCATGTCGGACCTGGAAGCGTTCAGCAGCAGCATCGATGCGCTGCGTGAGCAGGCGCAGGCCTGCAAGGAGGCGCCCGTCATCGACGAGACAGGCAAGGAGTGCGTCGTCGCGCTCTACGACTACACGGAGAAGAGCCCGCGCGAGGTCTCCATGAAGAAGGGCGACGTGCTCACTCTGCTCAACAGCAACAACAAGGTATGCAGTGCCTGAAATGATAGGTCGCCCACACGCCACAGGCGACCAATGTCTAGCTCGGGCGACCGAAAATTGCACAAAGTCAAGTAGTCACTGGCCCCCCCAAAAAAGTTTGGGTGACTGCCAATATTTCAACAAATAGACAAATTTACTGATATGTTTGAGTTGTTCTTTGTTTACTAACTAATCATAATCCTAAACCGCAGTCCACGGTAGGATACAATCGGACCACACTCGCGCATTTTCGTTCCGACCGAGCTTGCTGACGGCGGGGTAGACTGGTACTCTTGGACTCTCCCGCTACACTGACATCTAGCATAGCAACCGCGAGTGGGTACCGGTCTAGCGCCGAAAACCAGTCTACGGAAGTTACGATCTGTTACGAGTAAAATTTTGGTCTCCAACACTCCATTTGGGCCAGTGACTCAAAATGTTTACTCGCCTCAAAAAACCTTTTGGGCCGGCCTATGGCTGGCTCTCATTTCAGGCACTGGGTATGGCCGAGTCACACACGTGTGTAGACGTGGCGGGTGTTTAGTCATTATAATGTATTGGTATAACAAACAATAACAAGGTAAGGCTGTGTGTGGGGGGGGGGATGTTGGGTACCTCGGTAGTCGCAGCTCTTCTTTCTCGGCCTTTAATCAACATTTGAGGTCGTGTGTGTGTGTGTGTGTACATCATAGAGTTATATAGAGAGAGAGACAGAGACAGAAACAGAGAGAGTGCGAGAGTGAGAGAAAGAGAGAAAGTGAGTGAGAGAGAGAGAGACAGGCAGCCATACAGGCAGACAGGCAGACAGACAGACAGGCAGACAGACAAGCGAGGGTAAGCGAGAATGACCATCAGTGACCTGTAGTTGTTGTCGGTATACCTATGTCGCCTACCATATGACCGACACACTCACTAATGTTGACCGCTTGCTGCAGGACTGGTGGAAGGTGGAAGTCAACGACCGTCAGGGCTTTGTGCCGGCGGCTTACGTGAAGAAGATCGACGCGGGCCTGTCGTCTAGCCAGGACAGCCTGAAGGACCGCGAGAACACCGTCGCTGCGCGCCAGAAGCAGATCGAGGACCAGTACGTAGACGCGCCTGCCGTCGCCGGTTCCATCCCCAAGAGTTGTCTTCTATCGACCGAGATCCGCCCCCCCGGCGCGATTAACAGTGCAGCGCTAGCGAATCGGTGTAGCCGTGAGACGTTCTAAAAACAATGCTTAGCAACGAAGTTTCGTAAGGTCGCCACTTTGGCGTGCGCGTGTACGGGCAGCCTCGGTGAGCTTGACTGATTAGTAGCAAAATTATCCATGGTGGGTGTGGTTATATATCTCGTAGCAGTAGGTTCGTTCCCCACCAGTTAGATATCACCTACACTAGTGTCTTGGCGAGGGCAGTTGTTTATTAGGCTTCCGAAGTTGCATTAGCGTTTGCGAGTGACCTGGTGTTCGTCACCTGCGCATCTTGTGTTGTTGTATCGCTGCACCGGATGCTGACGATCACACATCTCGTTATCTGCACCGCAGGTACGCACACCTGCTGGACATGGGCCGTCAGCGCAAGGACAAGATCGAGGAGTCGCGCAAGGCGTTCATGCTCGTGCGCGAGGCAGCCGCGCTCGCAGACTGGATCAAGAACAAGGTTTGTACCCGTGCGCGCGCGTGCCGACAGCGTACTGGGTGCTTCCTTTCAATGCTACCCGTGTATACAGCAGCTACCTAGTGATTTAACCGCGTCCGGAAATACCCGTTGGTCTATGCGACTGCTGCAATTTAGATACGGGGGGCGGGGGTTAGGCGTACGCACAATTTTAAGGGGAAAATACCCAGTGATTATAACGCTGCGATGCTGTGTCTCCACCTATATCGCTTTATGTTTACTATCAAGGAAAAAGTGGGTGGGAACAATTTTGAAAAGGAAATTTATGTTGTGTAAAAGGCAAACATTTACATTACGCCACAATTGCAAAGTTCCAATGCTTTGTCTCGCCACCCAGCCGAAATTTGGTTCCATTTACCTGCCAAGCAATGGTGTGTTGTGTCGTGAGCTGATTGTATGGCTAGTTGAGACACAGCTATTCTTTTCCGTAGCAATATATTCTTTCTTTATAGCTGCTGCTAAAGTGCCTGAATGTTTGTTATCACAGGATTTCTTTTCTCTTTCGTTACCAGTAAATGTTCAAAGTTGATATGTTTTAGCCCCGCCTGCATACCTAGTTTGTGAGTAGATGGTGAGCTATGGTTTTTTTTTAATGAAGATTATATTGGTATTTCCCACTGTCCCACGGAATGTCTTTCTACCCGCTTGTTGGCAGTTGGCAGTTGATGATGATTAGGAATTGTTCGCAATCGGCCCTCTTGATTATTATTTATTTTATTTTGATCTTTTTTTCGACCACCAATGCTGTTGCTGGTACCGCCTCTGCTGTCGCTGGTCAACGTACAACGTCTTGTATACACAGAGCGATCGCAACATGGTTTATACCATTAACTATTTTGCATGGTGTTGTGATGTTTTATGTGTAGTTCCAGTTCCCAAATTATACTTTCTACCCCCAGTGGTATTACCTCATTTGTTAATGAACATTCGTAATGAAATCCATTCTTTTACAATATCATTTTTTTATAGATTTGCTAGTTCAAGCTTTTTTTTAAACTTGATGGCCATTATTAATATTTTTCATGTTGATTTTTTCCTTGTAAGTTTAATATTTTTTATTTAAGTTCCAGCAAAAATTATCTGAGCATTATGTGGCATTTTTCCAATAACCAAATACGTCTACCAATTGCTAAAATTTGCTCAATCTTTCTGCTTCAGTTTTACCCCGATTTTCAAATAAAGTTATGATGTTTCCTTATTAATTTCGTAAATGTAATGTCCCTGCACCTTCTTATACATATTGTGATTAATAATTTGTTATCAGCGAGTATTGACTCATGTCATCATACAGGGCAGTGATAGTGACCCCTCCCCCTCCATCTTGAAATTCCATGGCATGGACATTAGTAGAATAGCTTTCACATCTCCTTCAAACACTCAAGTCGAATGATTATAATTGAGTATTTGGTGGTGCTATCAGCAGCAGTAGCCCCCAGTGCATCTAGGTAATGCACAATTTCATGGTCTAGATTTCTGTCGTGGTTCAACACATTAAAAGTTGTAGGCTTAGTTTGACTATTTTGAATTTTCTAGATGGTTAGAAACTTACGAATGCTGCTAGCTAGCATGAAAGTTTGCAACTAGCTCTATTTGGATTTACTTTCTTTATAGATGTAGTATGTTCTGGAAAGAAATATTGTCCAATTATTGTTACTGGTTATATTGGTATAGGATTTTTGTCCTTATGAATATGATAGAACTTGTCTTTAGCAAAATTTTTGGTGTGTATGGTGTCATTTTATCTGTGATAAACAATTCGTTGTTAACAAATATTATATTTTGACACCATATTCATGTTTTTGAGTCTAATAGTTTCGTAAATCAACATTAATGCGTGTGTGCGTGTGTGCATCCATGCGTGTGCGTGGTCAGAAATCATTTAACCGACTGCATGGTTTTTTTTGTAACATACCTTAAAAATGAGGGCAAACAATAACCGAGCGGTTCCAGTATGAGCAATATCATTCGCAGTCTCGGGGATAAGTCTGATAACCCAGCCAGTCCGAATTTCAAACATGTTGATTTTTACTAAATAACATATAGTAAAATCCATTTAAATTGCCGGTC
>NW_014577119.1:310332-324256 GCF_000485595.1 Priapulus caudatus | reverse complement strand
CTTGTCTTTTACTCCATGGTATATTCCCTTTCTGTCTGGATATGCTCTTATGTTGATACCACAGGTAATGTTAATCACTAAGTGTATAATATTTTTGTTGACATCACACTATAAGTCTCTTGCATAAATTGATTGTCGTTAAGTGTTGTGCAAGGGAAATTGCTCAGAAAATGCCCTATTATTCCTTGTATTGCACTTCAAATTACACTATTCTTTTGTTCGTCCTGTTTGATTGTATTTCCTGTAGGTTCATATTGTAGTTTATTATGTTATGCTCAGGGGTTTGCTAATTGGTGCAAAAAGGAGTATGTGCTCCCATATATCTGCTTCCTGAACATTAACTGTTACTTGAATTACAGCTACAGTGATCAATAACACTATCCGAGTGAGCAAGAGCAAAGTTTCGCAATTTATTATTTCATAAAGTTCGGCGCTAGTTGCAATTTAAGTCGGCAGTTCTCTTGTGATATTAGCTGTGCGTCAGCCCAGGAGATTATCGTGCTTCACAAATTACTGTTTGATTTGCCATCTTGATAGACCTTTTCATTCTGTCGTCACGGAACATTCGTGGTCTTTCGACTATTTATTACAAAGCATGACCAAGCGTGCCGAGCAATGCCAGACTCGTTCTTGCCAACGTAATGGGCCCTTTCACTTTCATTTTAGCAGAAAATTCCAAGCAGTTACAAAGCATGTCTTGCAAAATGATTGGCTCGTAAAGTCAGTGATATGAAACCCGCCGATGTTCATGGTGCGATTGTCTGTAATTCCCACAAAATCTTATTGGTATTTGAAGGCAGATGATGCGGTCAAAAATGTCAAAAACTTTACAGTAATGACGATGTCATGTCGTAAAAGTGGTCATGTTGAAGGTCGTTGCAAAAGGTCTATCGAGTTGAGTTTGTTTTTTTGTTTTTGCGGAATGGTCGGTCACATTTTTTTGCTAACAGGACCTGAACCAGCGCTGGACGTATCTGCAGACCCTCAATACTGAGCGCACAGATAAGCTCGGTTCTGCGCACGAGGTTCAACGATTCAATAGGTACATGGGTTGTCCGTGTCCGAGCAGGCAGTGCCGCCGTGGCTAGTGTTGCGGGGTCTCGGAATCAACGAAGCAATCTATCGCGCCCGATGCGAGACTATCGTTTGTGCGTGCGACGATTTTAACTGCCTTCTTCGGTGGTGCCGGCTAATCGATAATAGTGTCGCAAGTGCTAGAGGTACGCGCGTGGCATCCAAAGTGAAATCTCTCCCGCTGTGGAAAGATAAAATTTATTGCAAGGTTTTGCTAATGTTTTTTTTTTCAAAAGTACAATTAAAATTTTAAAATCTCAAGTCGCAGCAATGGATTCGAAGTTGCAAAACGGGCGATAGGGCGTTGATTTCGAGCCCTCACAGGCCATGCCCCGTGTAGACACGTGCACTGCCAATGGCTCCAGCCGGCTGCATCTCACATGTGGTCGCAAGTAGCTAGCTGACTGCTGTGGCAGCGTGCAGGTTTTCTCCACGGAGCTGGTGGCGTTGCTACTTGTTAACAAGCGGTGGCGGAAAGCTGCACGTGAACCCTGGGTGTGTTTGTCTGTGTCTCTGTGATGATCTAACTCTCTACTCGTCTCTCTTCTAATCGTGGTTTGTACGAGTGTGTGATTGTTACGTGGTTTGTACGAGTGTGTGATTGTTACGTGGTTTGTACGAGTGTGTGATTGTTAACGTGGTTTGTACGAGTGTGTGATTGTTAACGTGGTTTGTACGAGTGTGTGATTGTTAACGTGGTTTGTACGAGCGTGTGATTGTTAACGTGGTTTCTAAGAGTACATGACCGATTTGTTTGTTGTTGTCAGTGACCTGATGGCATGGGTCAACGGCATGATGTCTCTCGTCTCGTCCGACGAGCTCGCTAAGGATGTCACGGGCGCCGAGGCCCTGCTGGAGCGCCACCAGGTGAGAGATTGTCGCAACGGATCCCTGCACGCGCACGCGCGTTGACGACACACATTCGCTCGAGCTTGTACCGCGTTAACGTGGAATTTTTTAGGTGCTGTCGAACGACACGTTTCTGCGCCGGTTCATGTTGCGGTCGTAGCCTACGTGTTGTCTGATCGTGTGTGTGTCCGTGTGTGTACGGTAGACGATACCACGTTATGTGTTAACTAATACAATATGTGCGTGTAGCCATTTGTGTTGAGCTTTGTGCTAAATAGTGCCATTTAAGCACGAATGATTGCCTGTTGATTACTTTGTGTGCCTCAGGACACCGGCACGCAATGACAGCAATTTGCCGATTGTTGAATAACCCATTCACAGACTCACTTTTGTGTCAGGGTAAGAGTAATGGAATTGGGCTAGTCGTAGGATTAACTTCTATAATTTAAAAAATAGATTTTAAGGATGCTGGTGTACTGAGGCATGCAGAATAAGTGACAATTCATGGCTTTATAACTCGTCTGCATTTCAAGCACCCTTCATCGTGTTTAAAAAGACTTTCAATTATTTCATCTACCTGCTTGCTGTGGCTGTAAATCATCTACATGTTAACATAGATAGAACAAAAGCCAGTTTCTATTATGCAGATTCTTTTACTAACACGCCTACTAATGTTAAATTTATGTGTAATATGTCTGTGTAGTGTTCGGAGTAATGTTGGGCTGTTTAATTTATTTGCTCAAATATGGTGTCCGTGTTGATGTGTTTACTTGGATTCTTAATTGGCTGGGAGAGGATTCAAACAAGTAACAGGTGTGCGTGTGCGTGTGCGTGTGCGTGTGCGTGTGCGTGTGCGCCGTGTGCGCGCATGTGTGATTGTCGTTAAAAGTGTGATGCCAGAAGTGGGAGCTGTGTGTGGGAGCATGAGAGCAGAATGGCGCCCTCCCATGTCGGGTGACGTCATCGCTGATCTCGGGGCTCCTTGTCTTTTGTTTGTAGATGTATCGTGTTGAGATTGACTCCCGTTACCAGCTTCAGGTATTGAGCAGCGCTGTCGAGTCGCATGTCGCCTGTCCTTTTACACTTATTTGCTTAAAAGTTGCTCGTCCCGGTTATTAAGGCTGCTATTTCCAGCACTCATTCGTGATACTAATGATATATATCGCTGGTGTTTCAGGAGAACATCGCTGCTTCCGAGGAGATCGGCGAAGACCTAGAGCAAGTTGAGGTCATGCAGAAGAAGTACGATGATTTCCAGAAGGTAAAGAGCTTCTTCGATCTGGTCAGGTGATCAGCGGTGACAGCGTAGAGCTTCACACCTCACTGCTGTCAATTGTCTTGATACCAGTTTTTCTTCAGAGTCACGCGTAAAGGATAGTATCGTAACCTCAAGGGGACTGCAGTTATCTGTTTTAAATACCGTCGGTTTTTTTTTTGCGACAACCGTTTGATTCTAACAGCGGTTCTGTGCTGTTTGTCCAGCCTTGCTGGCGTGGGGATCGGTCTCCTGTAGCATGATATTCAGCTTGAGACTCGATGCGCTTGCAATCTTGCAGGATCTCAAAGCGAACGAGGTGCGTCTGATTGAGATGAACGAGGTTGCCACGAAGCTGGTGAGCATGGGTCAGACCGAAGCCGCCGTCAACATACAGACACAGATGGAGGTACGCACGGGGTGGTTGGGTCTCCTCACTCGTACAGGTCTCGTAATCGATCGCTCGCCTCCCTGTGTATTTCACAGGTTCGGTGAGCGTGCGGTTATCAGACCTCGCACATGTTGTGCATTGTCAGTGGGGCGTGTATTTAACTTAGTGCCGTCGAACAGTGTGAATATAGCGAGGAGCTGGATAGCCATGTTGATACCTTGTTTGACGAACTAGTGCCTTAAATGTGTATTCTTATTCCCTTGTCTTTTACTCCATGGTATATTCCCTTTCTGCCTGGATATGCTCTTATTTCTTTCATGTTGATACCACAGGTAATGTTGATCACTAAGTGTATAATATTTTTGTTGACATCACACTATAAGTCTCTTGCATAAATTGATTGTCGTTAAGTGTTGTGCAAGGGAAATTGCTCAGAAAATGCCCTATTATGCCTTGTATTGCACTTCAAATTACACTATTCTTTTGTTCGTCCTGTTTGATTGTATTTCCTGTAGGTTCATATTGTAGTTTATTATGGCTCAGGGGTTTGCTAATTGTTGCAAAAAGGAGTATGTGCTCCCATATATCTGCTTCCTGAACATTAACTGTTACTTGAATTACAGCTACACAGTGGTCAATAACACTATCCGAGTGAGCAAGAGCAAAGTTTCGCAATATATTATTTCATAAAGTTCGGCGCTAGTTGCAATTTAAGTCAGCAGTTCTCTTGTGATATTAGATGTGCGTCAGCCCAGGAGATTATCGTGCTTTACAAATTACTGTTTGATTTGCCATCTTGATAGACCTTTTCATTCTGACGTCATGGAACATTCGTGGGCTTTCGACTATTTATTACAAAGCATGACCAAGCGTGCCGAGCAATGCCAGACTCGTTCTTGCCAACGTAATGGGCCCTTTCACTTTCATTTTAGCAGAAAATTCCAAGCAGTTACAAAGCATGTCTTGCAAAATGATTGGCTCGTAAAGTCAGTGATATCACACCGCCGTGTCATGCGTGCGATAAGTTCTGTAATTCCCGCAAATTTCTTATTGGTATTTGAAGGCAGATGATGCGTGTCAAAAAATGTTCAAAAACTTTACAGTAACTGGGGGACGTGTCATGTCGTAAAGTGGTCCTGTAGCAAGCGTCGTTGCAAAAGGTTATCGAGTTGGTTTGTTTTTTAGCTCATCTGACATTAGTCAGATGCCATGTCTGTAGAATCGCATGATCGTCCGTCTGTCGTCAGTCCGTCGTCGAGCTGTCCGTCCGGCGTCCGTTCCGTCCGTCAACAGTGGGCACAATCTTAACCGCTCGACGTTCGGTCACGATATTCGGCACATTGGGGTGTGGATCGTCAAAACTGGTTGGGGCTGTCGAAGCTAGCGGGTCAAAGGTCAAAGGTCAAGAGGTGTAATAATAAGGGGACATTCACCCTTAACTTAGAAGGTATTAGGCCGAGGAAATGCAGAATTGCGGCACAAATCTAAACGGCTCGACCTAGGCTCGTGATAGTCGGTGTATGATCATGGTAGGAAAAGCCATCACTGTGCCGAACTTGGAGGTTCACAGGTCAAAAGGTCAGTGGGCACAGGCAGATTTTATGACATTTTCTGAGGACATGGGACTGACGTGTGCGTATTGAAAAACTTTTTTGTTTCAGCAGGTGACCTAGGCATTTTATGGCTTTATTTGAAATGCCATGAAATGCTCCCTTCTGCCGGACATGCGAAGAGTAAGTGGTCGGATAACCTTTTGACCCTCAAGAGGAGGGGTTAACATGGATTTGTTAACTGTTACTGTGTTTAGAAAGAATTGACTTGCCGGGTTTGCCTAGTAGAATCTATACATGCCTGGATGTATTGAGGCTACAATGTCACAGTGAATTTCAAAAGCTAAATTTGGTTAAAGAAGGTGTATGTTCCTTAAATCGTATAATGTCTTACGTCTTCGTGTAACTGTCAGTATGTTACACTGTAACGTATGCCACTGCAGTGGCCTTGCCTGTGCCAGGTGCATGTGTTGGTGCAGTTTTGCCTGCCGTTAATTGCTACAGGTGCCCCAGCTCTCTATGCCAATTTGCAGCCTTGTAGGCGTATGCGGTAGGTAAATTGGCATGAGTGCCTTACCTTTCTGTCTTGCAAATAGTTGTTGCCTACTACGTATGATGCGCGAGCTTCCATCTTTAATCTGAAGACACTTAAACGTACGCGCCATTCCGGTGGCAACTTTCATAACAGATCCCCAACGCAACGATTTTTTTGAGAAGGCTTCCTGATACATCCCTGCTGCATTCCACCTGTTGTTCGGCGGTGATATGTGAACACATTTGCGGGCTTAACAGCGCGTTTACTAGAATCCCACCACTCACCACAGAGTCACCGCAGTAGAGGTAGGTATGGCGCTGTCGCTCTGGCGGCACTGTTTGTTTTTGCGGAACGGTCGGTCACATTTTTTTGCTAATCAGGACCTGAACCAGCGCTGGACGGATCTTGCAGACCCTCAATACTTGAGCGCACAGATAAGGTCGGCTTCCTGCGCCACGAGGTTCAACGATTTCAATAGGTAACGATTGCGGTTGTCCCGTGTCCGAGCAGCAGTTGCGCCGTGGCTAGTGTTGCGGGGTCTCGCAATCTCAACGAGAGCAATCTATCGCGCCCGATGCGCAGACTTATCGTTTTGGGCGTGCACGGACTTTAACCTGCCATTCTTCGCGTGGTGCCGGTAATCGATATGGCCGTGTCGCAAGGTGCTAGAGGGTACTCTTGCGCGTGGCAGTCGCCATCCAAAGTTGAAAATCTCTGCCGCTGTGGGAAAGACAAATTTATTGCCAAGGTTATTTCTAATGTTTTTTCAATATAATAATTACGATAAAAAACCCGCTACAATTTAAAATTTTAAAATCTCAAGTCGCAGCCAATTGGATTCGAAGTTGCAATCGCGGTGAATAGCAGCGGCGTTGATTTCTGAGCCCTCGCAGGCCATGCCCGTGTAGACACGTGCAGCTGCCGATGCGTCCAGCGGCTGCATCTCACATGTGGTCGCCAAGTAAGCTAGCTGACTGCTGTTGGCAGCCGTGCAGCGTTCTTCTCACGGAGCAAGTGGTGTGGCGTTGCTACTTGTAACAAGCGGTGGCGGAAAGCTGCATCGTGCACCTGGTGTGTTTGTCTCTGTGTCTCTGTGATGATCTAACTCTCTACTCGTCTCTCTTCTAAGTGTCTTTGTCTTTTCTTTCTTCGTGATGACATTTTTTTTGCATTTCAGCAAAGCTCGTGTCATGAGAGACGCAACAACAACAACTAATTCTATTCCTACAATAGCTATTAACACAGCCATGCATCCCCTACACCCTCACGGTATAAAACAACAGCGTTGGGTAGCCGTAAGTTGTTTGAAGCGACATTTGGATTTGCTTGTGTATTTCATTTTCGATAGGAATTGAACCAGAGTTGGCAACACATGCAGGCTCTAAATGCAGAGCGCCTCGCATATCTCGGTAACGCTCATCAATTGCAGCGCTTCCATAGGTAATAACGACAATAATAGTCGATGCACAGGTGCTGTGCACATTTGGCACGACTGACTGGCTTTTGGCTTGGAAGACTGTATGGCTTGCCACGTTCACGTCACGGAAATGTCACTGCCGCCACATTGGGAGCGCGCCGTCGGCGGCCGGCGCGTTCGTTGTTAGAACGTTGGCTACACGAGCACCCCTTGTACCAGATGCCAGGGAGCGTTACCACACATATTTACTGCAGGACGATCAGCAAAATTTTTGCCTGCTTTTGGCTTTGGCTTCAGGAAATGCACTCTTTCTGTGTATGTAGCATCAGCGCAGAGCTGTTCTCTCAGGGGGGAAGCATGACCAGTGCCATCGGCAGCTTTCCTCATGTGTGTGTCATGTGTTTGAAAAGGTCCAGGGGCATTGTGGTAGGCTGTCGATGTTGTAAAGTATGGCTGCTTCGTATGATTTCCCACGACATTGCCGTTTATCATGCAATATGCTGTATATGAAAGTCGTTAGTGGGTAACTTCAGATAGCATATATTCAGCACAATGATGTTCCACTGGGAAACATGTATTTATAAACTCGTGTGCAAGCAATTTAGGAATGGTTGTTTGGGTCGGTGAAAGGTGCAAGTGAGCAGCAGGGATATTATATTTCCATTGATCACTGCTATATTTCACATACAGAATCACCACAGCAGTTGAATTGCATGTAGCATGCCTTGCTCTCTATTCAGACTTGATAATCAGCACATCGAACATGTGCATGACTATGTCTTGATGTTTCTCTGTGCAAGAAAAATTATCCCTTTAACATGCCTTTAGGTTTCAGTGTTATTTCAATTTTCAAAATTAAAAAAAAAACGCAAAATTTCCTCAATTTAATCTTTGTCAGTTGTCAAACACATGCCGTAAAGTTATTACGGACATGCATTTGTGGAGCAAATAGACCTTTTCAGACCCAGTATTTTCGATGTTTAGCTAGTTTCGGCAAGCTATTTAAGCATAGTTAAATGCGCACACTGAAATTACGTTGGTTCTAAAAGTCAAGTGAAAGTTTTGAGGGGAAAATTGCCCATGAAAAGGTCTATTGCATCACTTTTTTCCCCGCGAGGCTGTTCGGAAAAGTATGGAAGGTTAGATAGAGTGCGCGAACCTCTGTCGCCATGTGTAATAAGTGATAATAATGATGATATTATTAATAATAATATCTATCATTATTATTAAGACTGTCATAGTGATAATTTATTTATTTCTATTGTGTGTGTTACTGAATATATTCATATGTGCAGCACAGTATATAAAACAGTACTGCAGCACAGTAGAACTGATGGAATAAGTAGCGATAAACTATTTACTAATGAATTAACTACTTAATTTACAACGCGGCGTGTGTGTGTGTGTGTGTGGCAGAGATGCTGAGGAGACGATGGACTGGATCAACGAGAAGGACAACGCGCTGAACACGGACGACTCTGGGCGCGACCTTGCCACCGTGCAGACACTGCAGCGCAAGCACGAGGGCCTGGAGCGAGACCTCGCCGCCCTCGGTGACAAGGTGAGTTAAACTTACCCCACCCCACCCTCCACCACCAGCCAGCCACCCACCATCATGTCGTAGCCCTACGTAGCTGTACATAACCCCGCGTAGCAGTGTGTAGCCCTACGTCGCTGCGCATAGCCACAAATATTGGAATATAGACAGACCCATGCGGCAGAGGCAAGAGTCTGCTCACTAATTGCTGATCGGAAAATACGCAGTACAGAGATTGCATTTGCGTCTCGGGACTCCTCTGAGCCCTGGAAAAATCCTGGAAAGATCCTTGAGAAGTGCATTGGTTTAGAGAGAGTAAGGTGTGCAGGGGACCCCCCCGCCCCCATATCTGGCGTTCGGCTTTAGAGAGACTGACATTGGTGTTAGAGAGAGAAAGGTGTGGGCAGGAACCCCTGTTTTGTTTTTTTTTTGTTTTTTTTGGTCTGTGTCTGACACTGGTTGCTTGTCGGCGAGCAGGAAAAGGAGATGACGAGCTGCCTAACGGCGCAATCATCGCAGAACCACCCATGAAGTCGCGAGGCGCGTGCTGGCAGCGAGACAGAACGGAGATCAACGAGGCTGGAAACACGCTGACGCAAGGCGCGCCGAGGACGCAAGTCCCAAGGCTGCTCGACTCCTACGACTTCAGCGATTCCTCAGCGACTACCGGAGGTAAATCTAGCCGCCGAACGCGGGGTCGCGATCGGGTCGTGCGTGTGAATGCTACGTGGTTTGTACAGAGCGTGGGAGAGTTACGGGATGCGTACAAGTGTGTGAATGTCGTGCGATGTGTATGATTGTGTGAATGGTGCGGGATGTGTATGAGTGTGTGATTGTTACGTGGTTTGTACGAGTGTGTGATTGTTAACAGTGGGTTTGTGGCGAGTGTAGTGATTGTTACGTGGGTTGTACGAGGTGTGATGGTTTGAACCGTTGGTTTGTACGAGCCGTGTGATTGGTGTACGCTGGTTTGTGGCGAGGTGTGATGTGTTAGCGTGTTTGTAGCGAGGCGTGTGATGTGTCACGTGGTTGTTGTGGCGAGTGTGTGATTGTTTAACGTGGTTTGACGAAGCGTGTGACTTGTTACAGTGTTTGTACAGTGTGTGATTGTTACTGGGTTGTAGCGAGCATGTGATTGTTTACGTGGTTGTAGCAGAGCTGTGTGATTGTTACGTGGGTTGTACGAGTGGTGATTGTTACAGGTTTGTAACGAGCGTGTGATGGTACAGTGGTTTTGTCCAGTGCGTGATTGTTACGTGGTTTGTACGAGTGATGTGATTGTTAACGGGTATTGTAGCGAGTGTGTGATTGTTAACGTGGTTTTGTACAGCGTGGAATTGTTAACGTGGTTTGTACGGAGAATCGGAATTAGTTACGTGGTTTGTACGAACGAGAGTGATTGTTAACGGGTTTGTACAGCATGTGATGGTTACGGGTTTGTACGAGCGTGTGATTGTATACGTGTTTGTAACGAGCATCGTGATTGTTACGTGGTTTGTAGCGAGCGTGTGATTTGTTAGCGTGGTTTGTAACGAGTGTGTGATTGTTACGTGGTTGTGTACAGTGTAGTGATTGTTAACGTGTTTGTACGAGTGCGTGTAAATCTGTTTAACGGTGGGTTTGTAAGAGTGGTGATTGTTACGTGTTTGTACGAGCGTGTGATGTAACAGTGCTTCTAAGAGATACATGGCGCGATTTGTTTGTCGTTGTCGAGTGACCTGAACATGGCCGATGGTCAACGGCATGTGTCTCCGTCTCGTCCGACGAACGCTCGCTAAGGGATGTCACGGGCGCCGAGCCGCTGCTGGAGCGGCCACCAGTGAGAGATTGTCCGGCAACGGATCCCTGCACGCGCACGCGCATATTGACGGACGCACATCCGCTCCACAAAAGCTTGTACCGCGTTATAACGTGGGATTTTTACTAGCTGGTCGAACGAACGTTTTCGCGCCGTTCATGTTGCGGCGTAGCCTACGTGTGTCTGATCGTGTGTGTGTCGCCGTGTGTGTACAGGTAGACCGATACCACGTTATGTGTAACCTAATACAATATGTGCCGTGTAGCCATTCTGTGTTGAGCTTTGTGGCAAATAGTGCCATTTAAGGCACGAAAGATTGCTGTGATTACTTTGTGTGCCTCAGGAGCACCGGAAATGCAACATGACAGCAATTCTGCTTGATTAATGAATAACCAGTTCACAGCGTCAGTTTCGTGTCAGGATAAGAGTAATGGAATTGGCTAGTCGTAGGATTAACTTCTATAATTTAAAAAATAGATTTTAAGGATGCTGTGTAGCTGAGGCAGCAGAATAGAGTGACAATTCATGCTTTATAACTCGTGCTGCAATTTCGAAGGCACCCTCATCGTGTTTAAAAAGACTTTCAATATTCATCTAAACCTGCTTGCTGTGGCTGTAAATCATCTACCGTGTTAACATGATTAGAAAAAAGCAGTTTCTAATTATGCAGGATCTTTACTAACACGCCTACCTAATGTTAAATTAGATTTTGTATGTGTAATATGTCTGTGTAGTGTTTGAGTAATTGTGGCTGTGTTAAATTTGAGTTGGCTCAAATATGGTGTCTGTGTGAGGTTTACTTGGATCCTTATTGTTGGGAGAGATTCAAAACAAGTAACAGTGTGCGTGTGCGTGTGCGTCGTGTGTGTGGCATGCGTCTGTGCGTGTGTGCGCGCGAGTGGATTGTCGTTAAAAGGTGAATGCCAGAATGGGAGGCTCTGTTGTGGGAGCAATGAGAGCAAGAGATGGCGCGCCTCGGCATGTCGGGTGACAGTTCATCGCTGATCTCGGGCTCCCTTGTCTCTTTGTTGTAGATGTATCGTGTGAGATTGACTCCGTTACCCAAGCGTCAGAGTAGAGCAGCGCTGTCGAGTCGCATGTCGGCTCTGTCCTTTTACACTATCTGCTTTCTGACTCCTCTCTCTCTCTCTCTTTCTCTCTCTCTCTCGTGACCGCTGCCCTGGTCACACCATATCTGGTCTTGTGTGAGCATGGACGAAGGTAGAGGTGTTGCCAGATGCATGGGGAAAAATGACGAGCGTTTCTGACGAGTATCGACGAGATGAATGGATCATTCTCGGGTTGTGTTACTGAAGTATTGCTAGCATTGCTAGGTTGTCATATGTTTCATGCTGACAGGAGGTAGTAGGTCTCCTGCCGCTTCTACTGTAGCCAGACTTGTGATTCGTAGTGCTGTTGTGAACATTGGGGCGTTGCACCTTTCGACGTTCTTTCGTGTTTTACATGTTATCGATTTGTTATAGTGTTACTAGAAGTCTCCTGTGCATTTTTTTCTGTCTGTTCCTTTGTTTGCGTGTGGGTGTTTTGTGCGTATTGTGTTTGTGGTTTTTTTTGGTATCTAGAGTAGTTTTGTGAGCTGTGCCTTTTGCATTATCATGTGCTAATTATGACACAACTAAATGCAAGAATTTGGCAGTTTTAAAGTAATCATGATAGAACTACAGTCTACTTATTTTTTTATTAAACATTCTAACACAAATAACTAACTATGTTTCTAACAGTAGTTTATTTGCCATTGTTAATTTAGTGTTTAGTAACGTTTGCTGTCATCGACTGGTTAATTTATTGAATTGTTTTAACATGTACGTTAAGAACATCAGAGGCTATGTCCACCATGTGCTGCACATTATCCACTTGTCTACCTTATAACTAGGCTGGGAGCACTACTATGCACCATCCATCACCTAAAATTCCTGCCATCTGATCCCTGCTCTTTTAGATGCCAGTGGCATGTGGAATGCTGTTATGTCTACCTCACCTGCATTAACCGGCAGCATTCCTGTTATGTTCCAAAACCTGCAAGCATTTGTTCTCAATCTGTGGCAATCACTCCTGTTCGTAACCTTATATCAACCCTGCGTCGATGAAATTCTGCTTATTAATATCACAACGGTGTTCGTTTACGTAATGTCTCTGCCATGTATTTTTTGTTTGTTTGTCATTTGCTCATTCGTGCAGGTCTGGGATGGGCATCCTTAGTAGTGACTTCCTCGACCAACACCTTACTAGAACCTCCCTCCATCACCAACACCTGAGTAGTGTCTCCCTCCATCACCAACACCTGAGTAGTGTCTCTCTCCATCAACACCTGACTGTTGTCACCACGCCCTTGGCTGAGCAAGCCACGCCAAAAATTTCTTACACATACAACCATCCCCTCCTCCATTCTGTAAGAGGAGGAGGCTGTAGCCAGCAGTAGGCTGGGACAGCAATAACAGCACGTGTGTTCAACACTAACCACGTAGCGCGGGGACACTGAGCGATCAGCTTGTCGAACGTGCGCGGGGCAGTGCGTCCCCACATCGCGTAGACACGGTCCGGGGGGCCTGCGTGTCGCGCGCGCGTCTGACGTTCTCTTGTTTCCGCCGCAGGAGCACCGTACGGAGATCGACGCGCGCGCCGGCACCTTCCAGGCGGTCGACATGTTCGGTCAGCAGCTGCTGCAGGACGAGCACTACGCGAGTCCTGAGGTGGAGGAGAAGCTGCAGGAGATCAACATGGCGCGCGAGGACCTTGAGAAGTAAGCATCGCGAGGGGGAGGGGCAGCAGCTGCTGCAGGTAGGGCGGAGGGTGTAGTGTGGGGCGAAGTGATTACACACTCTGGGGTTCTACGGTGACTACACACCCTAACTGTGTGTTGTGGGCTATCAGGGTGACTGCGCACCCTGTGTGTTGTGGGCTGCTACCCCGACCGCGTGCGTTGCGTACGTCGGCGCGACATCTAACCCCCGTCGTTCTCTTTCCCTCTGCCCCCCCAGCGCGTGGGCGGCGCGTCGGCAGCAGCTGGACCAGTGCCTCGAGCTGCAGCTGTTCTACCGCGACTGCGAGCAGGCCGAGGCGTGGATGGCTTCGCGCGAGGCCTTCCTGAAGAGCGACGACGTTGGCGGCGGCGGCACGGCCGACAGCGTCGAGGCCCTCATCAAGAAGCACGAGGACTTTGACAAGGCGATCAACCAGCAGGAGGAGAAAATCGGCGCGCTCAACACGTTTGCCGAGCAGCTGATCGGCGCCGAGCACTACGACGGGCCGGCGATCGACGACAAGCGCAACCAGGTGCTCGAGAGGTGAGTAACGAGCCCTGAGGGAGCGACGGTGTGTGTGCGTGACTGCGTGTGTGTGTGCGTGCGTGCGTGTGTGTGTGCGTGCGTGTGTTGTGTTGTGCTCACACGTGATGCCATGTACCAAAGTGGTGTAGTGCATTACCATGCCTGTCTCTCTTCTCTCTCTCTCTCTCTCTCTCTCTCTCTCTCTCTCTCTCTCTCTCTCTCTCTCTCTCT
>NW_014577119.1:306572-309988 GCF_000485595.1 Priapulus caudatus | reverse complement strand
CACTTTATATACCTCCCCCTCCCCTCCCCCTCCTTCCTCCATCCTCTCTCTCTTGATGATACCACCTCTAACCCATCTCACCTGGCCCCTCTCTCCTCTCTCTCTCTCTGCAGGTGGGCATCGCTGAAGCAGGCTCTGATCGAGAAGCGCAGCAAGCTCGGCGAGTCGCAGAACCTGCAGCAGTTCTCGCGTGACGCCGACGAGATCGAGATGTGGATCAGCGAGAGGCTACAGATGGTCGGCGACGAGGCGCTCAAGGACCCGACCAACATCCAGGCGAAGCACCAGAAGCACCAGGCGTTCGAGGCCGAGATGGCCGCCAACCAGGACCGCGTGCAGGCGCTGCTCACCGTCGGCCAGAGTGAGTGTCGCCCGTCTAGGCGCGCGTTCCGGCAGTGCGGGGCGGGGGTAGCAGTTAGCAGCGCGTGTTGACTGGGGGGAGGGGGGTTGTTTTGGTTGTCGTTTCGGTGACGAGTTGTGGAAAATTGTTGGTTATCTCTGTTCTGCGGTACCTGTTCCAGTTCTTCCTCTGCCTTTCCCTCTCCCTCTCCATGTTCCTCTCCACCTCCCTCTTCCTTCCCTTCTCCCTCGCCCTCTCTTCCTCCCCTTCTCCCTCTCCCTCTCTTCCTCCCCTTCTCCCTCTCCCTCTCTTCCTCCCCTTCTCCCTCTCCCTCTCTTCCTCCTCTTCTCCCTCTCCCACTTCCTCTTCTTCCCCTTCTCACTCTCCCTTTCTCTCTCCCTCTCTCTCTCCGTCTCTCACAGTCACGTGCGCTTTCTGTCTCTCTATCTGTATCTTTCTCTCTCTCTCGCTCTTACTCTCTCAAACTCCCCATCATTCACTCTGTCTCTCTCTCTCCCTGCCTCCCTCTCTCCCTCCCCCTTCCGTGCCCACCTCTTCATCTGCATAGCTGTACTGTGTTACTAACATTTCCTCTTTCTCTGGCTCTCTGTAGACCTGCTGGAGAAGGGTAAGTGTTCTGGCAGCGAGGATGCGGTGCAGGCGCGCCTCATGGAGATCGCCGAGCAGTGGGAGACGCTGACGAGCAAGTCGACCGAGAAGAGCATGAAGCTCAAGGAAGCCAACAAGCAGCAGTCGTACAACGCCGCCGTCAAGGACCTCGAGTTCTGGCTCGGAGAGGTGCGTGTCTCCGTGTACCACCCGCCTGTATGCGTGTCTGCGTGTACCGCTCGCGTGTGTGCGTGTACCGCTCGCGTGTGTGCGTGTACCGCAGGCCTGTCTGCGTGTCTGCGTGTACTGCCCGCGTGTTTGCGTGTCTGCCTTCCTGTCTGTCTGTGTGTCTGCGTGTCCCGCCCACCTGTCTGTGTGTCTGCGTGTCCCGCCCACCTGTCTGTGTGTCTGCGTGTACCGCCCGCCTGTCTGCGTGTCTGTGTGTCCCACCTACCTGTCTGCCTATCTGCCTGTCTGTCTGTCTGTCTGTCTGCGTGTACCGCCCACCTGTCTGCCTGTCTGTCTGCGTGTACCGCCCACCTGTCTGCCTGTCTGTCTGCGTGTACCGCCCACCTGTCTGCCTGTCTGCATGTACCACCTACCTGTCTGCCTGCCTGCATGCTTGCGTGTCTGCCCTCCTGTCTGCCTGTCTGCGTGTACCGCCCGCCTGTCTGCATGTCTGTGTGTACCACCTACCTGTCTGCCTGTCTGCGTGTGTGCCCTCCTGCCTGCGTGCCTGCGTGTCTGCCCTTTGCCCTCCTGTCTGCCTGTCTGCGTGTACCGCCCGCCTGTCTGCCTGTCTGCGTGTCTGCCCTCCTGCCTGCGTGCCTGCGTGTCTGCCCTCCTGCCTGTCTGCGTGTATCGCCCGCCTGTCTGTCTGTGTGTCCTGCCCCGACCTGTCTGACGGTTTGCGTGTCTCCGTGTCCCGCCCCTGCTTGTCTGCCTGTCTGCGTGTACCTGCCGCCTCTCTGCCTGTCTGCGTGTGTGCCCGCCTTAATGCCTATCTGCTCACTTGCCTGTTTTCCTGCCTGTCTATCTGTCAGGCTAGTTGGCTACCTGCCACACCAGCCTGCCTGCCTGTCTGTCTGTTAATAAACACGTACAAAGTTAGTCTCTTTCTGCCAAATTTTAAACCAGAAGTGCATAATTCTGCTATTACCCACAATCCTTTCATTTTTTGCTAGTAATACTACATCCGTGTAAGATAAACATGTAAAAGTAGTCTCTCTGTTTGGCAAATCTCGTGATATTAGCAAAGTTCTCACATTCTTCGCTTAAGCCGCTGTATTACGGCTGCATCGCGCTGTACTGCGTGTTGCTGTTGGGGGTGGCGACGGTCGGGCGTCACGGTGCACCGCTCACTTGTTTCAGGTCGAGACAATCGTGTCGAGTGACGACTACGGAAAAGACTTGGCTTCTGTGCAGAACATGCTCAAGAAGCATCAGCTGGCTGAAGCCGACATCGCTGTCCACGAGGTAAGAGGCTCTACTCATCGTCGTAACCCCGCTCATAGTGAGGTCGGCATTCGCTCGGCTTTCACATTTGCACGAAAAGCTAGGCATTCGGGTCAACGTCCGTGAAATTTTTTTTCAAGCCACGTGAAATTAGCAGAGCATAAAAATAATTGGCAGGGGGGAGGTTAGTTATGTATGTTATGAGGGCTAGTATTTAGTTGTCCAAACCAAAGGTTGAAATAATACGTGTTAGGTGTAAATGTAGAGTATTGTATAGCATTATTTGCACTAGACTAATGTCTGTGTGTGTGTTTATATGGCGAGGAATAGTGCTGTATCATTAGTAGATGAAGTCCTGTGTCTCTGTGTGTTTATGTGCGTTTTTAGGACGTGTGAGAGTTCTGTATCATTATCAGCAGCAGACTCGTGTCTCTGTGTTGTCAGTGTGTAGTTATAGAATGTGAAAAGAGTGCTCTATTAGCAGTAGCAGACCAACATCTCTGCGTGCGCGTGTGTCTGTTACTGGACCGCACGAACAAGCAGGTGAAACAAGGTGAGCAAGCAGGCAGACTCATGTCTCTGTAGCTGTAGCAGCGGGAGTAGATTTGGGTCTGTGCATATGTGTTAATATCACGTCTAAAAATGCTATGTTAGCAGCAGTAAACATGCATCACTGTTTGTGTGTTTGTATGTGTTAATAGCACGTGCAATAGTTCTATATGAGCAGCAGTAGACATACGTCCGTGTGTGTGTTTGTATGTGTGCAATAGTGCTATATGAGCAGCAGTAGACATACGTCCGTGTGTGTGTTTGTATGTGTGCAATAGTGCTATATGAGCAGCAGTAGACATACGTCCGTGTGTGTGCAATAGTTCTATATGAGCAGCAGTAGACATACGTCCGTGTGTGTGTTTGTATGTGTGCAATAGTGCTATATGAGCAGCAGTAGACATACGTCCGTGTGTGTGTTTGTATGTGTGCAATATTGCTATATGAGCAGCAGCAGGTATAC
>NW_014577119.1:303092-306562 GCF_000485595.1 Priapulus caudatus | reverse complement strand
TCAGAGCTGTACTAGTCATATGTCCGTGTGTGTGCCAATAGTTCTATATTGAGCAGCAGCTAGACATACGTTCCGTCAGTCGTGGTGCAACTAGTTCTATATGAGCAGCAGTAGACATACGTCCATGTGTGTGTTTGTATGTGGTGCAATAGATGCTATAGTTGAGCAGCAGATAACATTACGTCTGGTGTTGTGTATGTGTGCCAATAGTGCTATATAGCAGCAGTAGAATACGTCAGTTGTCGTGTGTGTTTGGTTATGTGTGCAATCAGTGCCGTATATAAGCAGCCAGTAGACATACGTCCGTGTGTGTTGCATAGTTCTTAATGAGGCAGCAGTAGACATACGTCTGGCGCGGTGGGTGATGTGTTGTTGTATGTGTGCATTAGGGTGCTATATGAGCGAGCAGCTAGACATGCGTCCGTGGTGTTGTGTTAGTCGTATGTGTGCAATAGTGCTTATATGAGCAGCAGTAGACAACGTCCGTGTGTGCTGTTTGTTATTGTGTGGCAACTAGTGCGTATATGAGCAGCAGTAACATGCCCGGTCCTGGTCGTGTGTGTCTGTATGGTGGCTGCAATAGTTGCTATATTGGAGCAGAGCGTAGGGACATACGTCTGTGCTGTGTGTTTGTATGTGATGCCTGCGATATTTTAGTGCTATGATTGAGGCAGGCAGATAGACATTACGTCCATGTGTGTGTTTGTATTGTGGTGCAATAGTGCTATATAAGCAGCAGTGTACATACGTCAGTGTGTGTGCAATAAGTTCTATATTGAGCGAGCGTAGGACATACGTCTGTGTGTGTGTGTTGTATGTGCCTGCATTAGTGCCTATATGAGAGCGCAGTAGACATACGGTCCATGTGTGGTGTTTGTATGTGCTGCATAGTGCCTATGGATGAGCCAGCAGTAGACATGCGTCCGTTGATGTGTGTTTGTATGTGTGCAATAGTGCTATATGAGCCAGCAGTGACTTACGTACGTCCGTGTGTGTGTTTGTATGTGTTAATAGCACGTGCAATAGTGCTATATGAGCAGCAGTAGACATGCGTCCGTGTGTGTGTTTGTATGTGTGCAATAGTGCTATATTAGATATACATGCGTCTGCGTACGCGCCCGTGTTGCAGGACCGCATGAACGAGATGAACAAGCAGGCAGACGAGCTCGCCGACAGCGAGCAGTTTGACGCCGACGCGATCCTCGAGCGCAAGAACTCGATCAACACGCGCTTCGAGCACATCCGCGGGCTGGCGACGGGCCGGCGCGACCGGCTGAACGAGGCGCACACGCTGCACCAGTTCTTCCGCGACCTCGACGACGAGGAGTCGTGGATCCGCGAGAAGAAGCTGCTCGTCAGCTCGGACGACTACGGCCGCGACCTCAACAGCGTGCAGAACCTGCGCAAGAAGCACAAGCGCTTCGAGGCGGAGCTGTCCAGCCACGAGCCGGCCATCCAGGTACGCGTCCGACACCCGCGTTATCCAGGTAACCAGCCGAGAACACCCAGGCGTGGCAAAATTACTCGCGCGCACGGTCGTAGAACATCTTGCGTGTCGACAATTTTATTCTAGGTCTTTGGTCGGAGTCGATCGTAGTTTTGATTACCGAGAGACATCGTTAGAAGAGAATGAGGTAGACATATTTTTGGTAGAGCGAGCGATATAAGAGCTAGACGATGTGGCGGCGACGTGCGTTTTGCACTGCTCTGAGTGATCGGTGGCCGTGTGTGTTGCAGGCGGTGCAGGACGCGGGCCGCATGCTGATGGAGGAATCGACACTGGGCACCGAGGAGATTCAGAACCGCTGCGGCCAGCTCGGCGACAGCTGGTCACAGCTACGCAGCATGTCCTCACATAGGTACGACCTTCCAGCGCCGAGGGGGTCGCCGGTAACGTATTTCCGGCTTTCCGCGACGAGCATTACTACTTTCACGTGCTGTGGCTAACCTAGGACTGTGAACGGGAGAAAGTTCTCCCGGTTCTGTCTGTCAGGGTGTATAGTGTATAGTGGTAGGGAGAATCGTTATAGCGTAAAGGAATGACCCGCATGCACTGCGTATAGGCGCGTGTGTGAAAGAATGCAGCGCGTCTCTGGAGAGATTTTACTTTCATGTTGTCGTCTGTGCTCTGCAGGGGCCAGAAGCTGGACGAGTCGCTCACCTACCAGCAGTTTGTGGCCAACGTGGAGGAGGAGGAGGCCTGGATCAGCGAGAAGTCTCAGCTGATGTCGTCCGAAGACTACGGAGACACGATGGCCGCTGTGCAGGTGCGTCGAAACGCAGGCGAGGTGTGCCGCGAAAAAATGCAAGGTTGTTGGTAGTGATGTCACGATCATTGATTATACTCGATCATCGGTTGAACAGTGGCTCGAACCAAGCGCTTGGTTATCAAAATCCATAATCGATTTCATCGGGGGAAAAAAAATCGAAATACATGTAAAACTTGGAAAAGTGATGAGAATCAGAGATATCATCGCTACTATACAAGTTATCCTTTATTAACATACATGTATTATACACACAGTAGTAAACAGTGCAAAACAAACAGTAAGCAGGGCTAAACAAAAACATACATGCACACACGTACATGCACACGACGTTACGCACACGCAGGCATTCAACACCCCGAGTAACCGATTGTAACCGATCATCGGTTACTTGGAGTTACTTGGGTCCAACCGATGATCGATGACAAAATTATAACCGATTGACAACACTAGATCTTGTCGGTGTAGAACAATGGGCGGCTTCCCACGTGGGAACCGTGGGAGGGGGGGTCGCAGCGGAATGCACGATGATGACTAAAAACAACCGGACATCTAAATCTGATGTGTTGTGATGATACATGATATGATTCTGATGGTGCATTCCGGAATGCGATCATTAGTGGGTAACTCTCGAAATATACTACCATCTCATGCACATGATAAGGTATTCTATTGACGGGTGGGTGCCATTAGCCAGTTAGCCAAGTATTATCATAACAGTCGGAGGCGTTTATCGTAATTACTTAATTTATGTTATAATCAATTGTTTATTAATTTCGAATTGCTACGTTTGCCGATAACGTTTATGCTCTATATATAACCAGTGTGCAAGGTTTAGGTAATGTAAACAAAAATTCTGCATTCTACACGACAATGTCTATACATTTACAATCGTTGTTACACCCAATGCCTCCCTGTCTGTGGCTTTCCAAAAAATTATTACACTATGTTTAATGCATATTTTCAGTTAAATTTGTACTGAATGCAAAATTCGTGGTCCACAATTCACTAGAAATCTTTTTTTAATGGTTTCATGAACTCTCGATGATCGTTTGCTCGCAATGCTGTTGCGTGTGCGCGTGGGGGTTTAACACGAGGTTTTTGCGCGCACGTGTTAGGGTCTGCTGAAGAAGCACGAGGGCTTCGAGACCAACTTCGCTGTTCACCGCGACCGCTGCAACGACATCAAGACGTCGGGCGAGA
>NW_014577119.1:286827-302015 GCF_000485595.1 Priapulus caudatus | reverse complement strand
CAGCACATGTCTTTAACTAAACAATATACACGCCAATACCGACTTGAGTATGTAAAAACCGCTATGCAAGCAGCTTTCCAATGTATAAGTAGTATGCACATAAGTACAACAGGCAAGAAACAAGTCATGACAAACCAAATCATACTCATCCTAGCGTAGCCGCTCGTGTCTTTCCTGCTTCTAAAAAGTCCGTTTTTGTTACTTTCACTCTAATTAACCTGGCTATGACACGTGCGTCAAGTATGTCACGTGTGGTCAGCGTCCCTTTTTTAGAACTTTCGAGACGGGGAGGGGGCCGAGATATGTTTACTTGTGGTGCGCGGCCTTCTGGCGTTTTAATAGCGCGCAAAGGATTTGTCACCCGAGGCCAGTTCTGGCTCAGAATTGCCCATAAGTGAAAGTGCGCGGAATTCGCTTCATTACACATGATAGCATTGTTTAACACGAGCTGGACATTGCAGACTACAAAGGTGGCAGCAGGCGTTATAATAAGTTCTTCTCTGCTAATGTTTGACTGATGATTTTCTTGAATAATACTATACTTATTCAATTATTCATTTAATAATAATTCAAAATATTTAATAAATACCATGTAAATCATAGTATTTATTGAATGAATTTATTTTCTTGTCTGTTAAACGAGCTTCATTGCACTTGGTGTGTTAGCATCAATCATTATCATACCATCACTCTAGTACGATGAGTCGCGCTCATGATCGTCTGCTGTCATGGCGCGACTTCAGCGAATCCCCTCCCGTCTCGTCGTCGATTAGCGCTCGCTCATTTCGTGAACTTCCGTTTTTTCCGGCGTGCAGGAGAACTTTGACGCCGGGCTGTCGGCGTTCGAGCACGAGGGCATCCAGAACATCACCGCGCTGAAGGACCAGCTCGTCGAGGCCAACCACGAGCAGACGCCCGCCATCCAGCGCCGCTACAACGAGGTGATCGCCCGTTGGCAGCGCCTCCTCGCCGACTCTGACGCGCGCAAGCAGAAGCTGCTGCGCATGCAGGAGCAGTACAGACAGGTGAGTGAGCGCCCACCTGTCGCAAACTCTCCGCCCGAGCGACCGCGTCGGATCGGACGTGCTCGCCGGGCTGGTCGGGTTCGATCATCTCACACGCGTATTTCACCGTGCGCGCGAAACCGTCTCGTCGCACTTCTTTACTTTGTAGCGTTTTGAGATGAATGTGCCCCGAAACGTTTTTTTCTGCAGCAGGAGTGTGTTGGTAGTGAAGTGTTCTCGTCTGGTGGTCATTATGGTTTTTATTTTTCCGCTGCAGTATCGTGAGATTAGCGAGATGTTCATCTGAGATTAGCGAGATGTCAAGCTGAGATTGTAATCAATGTAATAATAATAACGACGATGATGATGATAATGATAACAATCATGGTAATTGTAATCATCATTTGAGATTTAAATGAGAGTGTATTAAGAGAGCTCAAATGTGTTCATATCTGACGATTGTTATTTATATGTTTTGCGGAAGCAAGAGTGTGTGTATTGATATTTCGAATGTATTTACATCTGGCCATTGTAACGTTTCAGATCGAGGATCTGTACCTGATGTTTGCCAAGAAGGCATCCGCGTTCAACAGCTGGTTTGAGAATGCCGAGGAGGATTTGACGGATCCCGTCCGCTGCAACTCTATCGAGGAGATCAGGGTATGCCGTCCCCCGCACGTCACGCAGCCTGGTCACAGCGCGACTACGCGAGCGTGCGGCTGCTTCAACCCTACGCGATCATTACGTTCCGAATTTTTAGTGTTATTGTGTGGAGCATTTTTGTCCTGCGACATGCAGTACTGATGCCCGTTGTCAGAAACATCGTACGTAGTTACGGCTGTCATGAAATCCAAAGTGTTGTAACTGTTGCACGGCAGCTTGTGTAAAACAGTTGTGAGGTTTCGGGCTCATGATGTCCAAACATAAAAAGTTGACATTTTATACTTATGATAGATATAATCGTTCGTGATGTTTCTGACAACAGGCCCCAAATCTTGGGGAGAAAAAAAAAATTAAATAACAATTAAAAATTATTTATTTTACAAACTTTATCGTATTAATCTTATACTGACTACATCATGTGCAATCGTTGTTGTTGTTGTTGCATTACAGGCGCTGCGTGAAGCGCACGCGCAGTTCCAGGCGTCACTGTTGTCGGCCCAGGCTGACTTTGAGCAGTTGGCGGCGCTCGACCGCCAGATCAAGGAGTTCAACGTCGGGCCGAACCCGTACACGTGGTTCACGATGGAGGCACTGGACGACACGTGGCGCAACCTGCAGAAGATCATCAAGGTAGGGGGCGCCACTTTTGCTCTCGTGACGAGTGCGTGGGAACGGTGCATTGTTGCTGTTCGCGCTGAGAGCATGGTTGTGAGGTTGGCCGGAAAGAAGGCGCTCGAAGGGTCACAGGTTGTGAGGTCGACAGGATCTCTGGTCTCCTCAATCTGTTGTGTCCTTGAGTTGTTCATCATATATGAGATATAATACGTGGCTTCAGTTAGTGCAGTTGTGTAAATGGGTGTCTGCGATCTCTTGAAAAAATATTACTTGATAAACTGTCATCTCATCTTATTTGGGGAATTCTCACACTCTCAGCTATTTAATACCAAAGGAAAACTGAAAATGTGCCCAGCCTTTTCAAGTCAGTTAAGGGTTTCGAAGGACCAAACACAAATAATTTAATGTACAAATTTCCTACTTGATAGAAAATTGTGTGGGCAGGTTTAGCAGTTGGCGTTAAGGCTAAGTTGTTTGTATTTTTTGCCCGAATTTTAGTACTCTGAGCTTATTGAAGAATGCTGTTGACACTTGGTTGAGGTTAATCTGACTGTAGTCGCTTGTTAGCTACGCATGGCAAGTGTCTGATCGGCTCTCTCACTCTCATTTGCTCTGTGCAGGAGCGTGAGACGGAGCTGGAGAAGGAGTACCAGAGGCAGGAGGAAAACGACAAGCTGCGTCGTCAGTTCGCCCATCACGCCAATGCATTCCACGCTTGGCTGACCGAGACCAGGTAGCGTACTGACTGCCACGTGCCCTACCTGTACCACCCTGTCTCTATGTCTACCTGTACCACCCTGTCTCTATGTCTACCTGTACCACCCTGTCTCTATCTCCTTCCCTCTTCTTCTCTCTATGTCTACCTTTCTACATCTCCTCTCTATGTCTACCTTTCTACCTCTCCATCTGTCTACCTCTTTACTCTCTACCTCTGCTTTTTTCTGTCTCTGGCTCCCTCCTCTATCTCTACTGCTCTCTCTCTCTATCTCTCTCTCTCTCTTTCTCTACATCTACATCTACCTCTCCCTACTACCGGGTGTTGTATGTGTCGTTGCTGCACACAGCCTTTGACCATTGTCTCCCATCGACCCTGTAATCTAGGCATGTTCGTTAGTATGGTTAGACTTGTGACATTGTTTGTGGTTTTCTTGTAGGTGGATTAAACGTGCAATTTGATGGACACGTATCCGGATGACTACCCCCTGGACAACTACCCCCCGGACAACTACCACCCAGACAATTACTCCCCTAGGGCAACTCCCACCCGGACAACTACCCCCCTAGGGTTAGGGTTAGGGTTGTCCTAGGAGGGTAATTCCCCTGGGGGGGGGTAGTTGTCCGGGTGGCAGTTGTCCAGGTGGTAGTTGTCCTAGGGGGGTAATTGACCGGGTGGTAGTTGTCCTAGGGGGTAATTGTCCGGGTGGCAGTTGTCCTAGGTGGTAGTTGTCCTAGGGGGGTAATTGACCGGGTGGTAGTACTAGTAGTCCTAGAATCTGATGGACATAGTCGTGTCTAACGTTTCTTATTAATGGACATATTATGTTTGGACTTAGATATTCAACGGTTCATCCCCGTAGGCTATACACCTAATAATGCCTATTCGTCGGGTCATTTACCCTCAAAACTGCAATTCGATGTGACGAGCACGCAGACGCGCGCATCACGAGTCGGTGGCTAACGCGTGGCACGCTCGCCTGCAGGTCTTCCATGATGGAGGGTTCCGGCACACTGGAGGCACAGCTGGAGGCCACCAAGCGCAAGCTGGCCGAGGTGCGTTCTCAGCGCACACAGCTGAAGCAGATCGAGGACCTGGGAGCACTGCTGGAAGAGCACCTCATCCTCGACAACAGGTAGAGTGGAGCCGCGTGAGCGAGAGTTAAGTTAAAGTTAAATCCTTCCCGCGCCTATATGGCTCATAGGGCAGTGCCTATCTCCGTTTCAGCAACCCTGAGGCCCCACAGCTGCTTTCACAGTAAATGCTACAGTAGGGGGTTAGTCCACTTAGGCCACTGTTTAGCACTGCGGGTTAAATTGCCACACTCTATCTCTATCTACTGAATGCTAAGCAGAGAAGCCGTGTGTACCATTTTCAAGTCTTTGGTATGACCCGGCCGGGAGTTTAACCCCTGACCTTCCACATGCGAGGCGAGCACTCTACCATTGAGCCATCGCTGCGGTCTAACGTGAGCGAGCGCGCCGTGTCTAACGGCTGCAGTTGACCGCTTCGTCGAGTTTTATTCATGCGATCCTGGTATCCTGTAATGCGGGTCATCTAAGTCCAGGGAAAGTCTCGTTTTCAACTGGGTTGTTCTTATCGTGTGAGTCGTTTGAAAAATCCTGGAACCCGTTTTCCCTTGAGCATACAAACCGTGAAAGTCGTGAGGCGAAAAACTCCTCGACAATTCCTTGGCGACCGTTTTCCCCGCACGCGTACGAGCCGCGCGTGTGTGCGTATTAGTGAGTGGGTGTTGTTTGTGTGCGCAGGTACACGGAGCACAGCACGGTGGGGCTCGCACAGCAGTGGGACCAGCTCGACCAGCTCGGCATGCGCATGGTGCACAACCTCGAGCAGCAGATACAGGCGCGCAACATGAGCGGCGTCAGCGAGGAAGCCCTGCGCGAGTTCTCGATGATGTTCAAGTAAGTCGCCGGCCACCGCGCCCGCAAACGCGCCCTAATCCTGAAAGTGCCCTTCATAGACAGGTGTCCGTTCTATAGAGGTGGCCGCCATCACAGGTTTGACAGTGCTGGTGAAGCTAAGTTTAGCATAGGTGTTTAAAATGTGTTTGGGTGGATAAATATAAATGTTGATGTCGTAACTGTATGATTCCTCTTCGTTATGCAGGTGTGTTGTCAACTTAGGCTTTGCGTTTGTAGGTCATGTCGCATAACGCCATCGTAAGCATAAAAATGTTTCCCTCGTGATATATAATTCATATTTTGCAGGCGTACACAGCTGTGTTGTAATTGCGATTGTGATGTGGGGAGTTCTGAAGATGGGCACACATAGTTGTGGAATAATAATATCGTAGTGTATCTCTCATGCGTGTGTGGGAAGGCAGCTTATAGTTACTCCGGTTCGTTCTCTAGGCATTTCGACAAGAACAAGTCGGGCAAGCTGGACCACCAGGAGTTCAAGTCGTGTCTGCGAGCGCTCGGTTACGACCTTCCCGTAGTCGAGGAAGGCCAACCAGAACCCGAATTCCAACTCATCCTCGACACCGTCGATCCGAACCGGTTAGTCGCTCAGCTGAGTTACACATGTGCAGAGTAGTTCATATGCATGCGCGCCGCAGTACGGTGTGTGTGCGCGTGTGCGTGCGTGCGTGGGTGTGTGTGTGCGTGTGTGTGTCCTAGCTAATCTATGCTCTTGAAATACCTATATGAGATATTTTCTCATGTTGGCAGGTACCATAGAGTGGCTTTACTAACCTAAACCCTAAACCTTGTCAATGCCCTTGTAGTTAATTTTTGAAACGTTGACAGGTGTGTCTCTACTAACCTACGCTCTGAAATAATCTATATGTAAGATTTTCTCATGTTGGTAAGTTTCATAGTGTGTCTCTACGAACCTAAAACCTAAACGCTCTAAAAACCATATGGAATATTTCCAAATGTTGACGAGTACCGTCATGCGTGTCTCCACTAATCTGAGCTAGCCGTGTGATCGGTAGCCATGTAGTGGAACGTGTGCGTGTGCGTGCGTGCGTGCGTGCGTGCATGTGTTCAATGCTGAGCGCTGGTGTTTATCGTTGCAGGGACGGGTATGTGTCGCTGCAAGAGTTCATGGCGTTCATGATCAGCCGCGAGACGGAGAACATCAAGTCGTGCGAGGAGGTTCTCAGTGCGTTCAAGTCACTCACGATGGGAGACAAGCCCTACGTTATGGTCGAGGAGGTGTATGCCGTGAGTATCGACCAACAACAACAACTACACACCAACTGTACAACAACTGTGCAACAACTACACACCAACTGTACAACAACTGTACAACAACTGTACAACAACTGTACAACAACTGTACAACAACTGACAAACAATCTTGCAACAATTACACAACAACTGCTACAACAACTGTACAACAACGGCACTTTGAGTTTAAACACGTTAAGGCCAAAACGTTTAAAAGCTAGGTGACGATTACTAATAAATGTTGGGGAGGGGGAGTCTGGCATTTTAATGTCTGGTGCTGTTGTGATTTGTTAGAGCCTGTGTACAACTGCTCACTGTGCCAACTTTCGCTGCGTCTGTGATGCTCGGAAAACCGAAACGGTAACCAGAGAAATCCCTGCGGTCTTGCATCCGAACCCTGGTGGTAACCACGGCAACCAGAAAAGAGCATCCCCATACTCTCGCGATAACGTGCTTTGCGTCTCACCGTTGTCTCCACTTCTATTGCAGAACCTCACACCGTCTCAGGCGGAGTACTGTGTCTCGCACATGAAACCGTACATCGACGATCGCGGGCGAACCATCCAGGGGGCACTGGACTACGTCGAGTTTTGCGAATCGCTTTTCACAAACTAAGCTTTTGAATGAAAGTCGTCGGTCGGCGTGTGCCACCGACGGCTTGGAAACAAAATCCCCCGTTATATAGACTATCCACATTGTATTATTCAGGTTTTAGTGATTTTACATTTACAAGAGAATTTATTGGTGACTGGGCAACGTATAGAGTGTAGCAGAAGGAGTCATGTCCATGATGAAGAGTTGCGCATAGGGTGGGTCATAATGGTCATAAGGTGCGCATAACGACCAAGGGTGTGGCACGTGTGAGTTTGAGTGTTTGCTGGTGGCTTGTATTCTCTGTTTTAACGTGCGCTGCGAGAGGACATCATGTGTATTCTTTTGATACATCCTATATGAAATTGCCCACGGTTGTGCAACATGTACTGGTATAATTTAATTCATTTACTCGATCTCTCTTCTTAAGGAGAATTGTCACGGTCAAGGTGGTTGTTTTGGTGTGTGCACGCTTTTTAGGCTATATGTATTAGAAAAGTACGTGGGCTGTGGACCCACTGATAGGTACCGTCTAAGAACCAATGTTGTAAAGATGGTTACGGCTTAGTGTGGTCCTTGCCCTGTTAGCCTATCTACTATTAGTAACTAGCTGCAAGTGTCCTTGCTGAGGTTACACTAGGGGGTCGTAGCCTCGCAAGAGTGCATGATGGTGGGATTAGCATAGCTGATGGCATGCAATACTGCATAGATGCAATGTTATTCCTACATCAACAAGAAACATGTTTAATCTATAGATAACTTTCGTAGTATATTTGCCTAGTAATAACTTGTTCGCTCTCTCACACAGTGGTGCCTTGCACCACTCTCTGTGTGTGCGTTATGTGCTTTGGGTATGTTTTTATTTTATTTCTATGTGCTGATAGATTACTTCCATTCGTTATGCTTTCCGGATTGTTGGCGTGCGTCCTGTGACTTGCTCTGAGGTTTTGCGGGGGTTTGAGTATCTTTCACTTGCTCTCAGTTGCAACGATGGCGACTTGCAAATGTCACGCAAGTGGCCTTTACTTGATACTCTCCGGCTGAAGAGCTTTCTCTATCCTCAGGACCTCGGCAATCCTTTGCCTTCTGTACGGTTCGAGTGTGAAGCGGTTTTGACGCGTTGAGTGCGGCGGCTGGCTCACCGACTGATACTTAATCGAGTGAGCAGCACTTGCTGCTACGGCAGTACAGTGAACATGGAGACTTAGGGTCGTCACGCGCGCGCTGACGGGCTGCTGCAACTGTCGTCACGATGGCGACTGACGATCGTTGCGTGCTGGCCCGGCGGCCGTGTGCGACTACCCAGCAAGTCACGGTGCCGGCAGCCGCCTCCAACCTATACTGTAGTAGCTTTCTTCGTATTAGCTTTCTTCGTGTCTTTCGTACCACCTTGATGCGGCGTTGACTTGATAATGAATAATGTAATCGTACTGTGTCCATGTCTATCTTATAACTCGGCGTGTCTATCGCGTTGTAGTTTCTAGCAGCATTGCGGCTGTTCCTATTGGCATTCTCAATATTACTGTTTGGTGTAACAGCTGCAGCCTGCTACAGCCACCTTCCCTCTGGGAATCGGCATAGAATCTAGTGAAACCAGTCCGCGAGCGGTTAATTGAGGCAACGCGCGTTGTGAATTGATGCTGAATCGGGAGGCAGTTGCGTTTTAATTCGAAAGTCACCGTAATTGGGTTGTGATCGTCTTTGCAGTCGGTTGTGATCATTACACGATGTGGAACTCCTGACTTCGCTGGTTGTGATTGCTTCGGTGGTTGTGCGGCAATTTTCCCGACATTTTGGTGCTTTTCAGTGTTCGAATTTTACCGGTAATAAAGTTTTGGCTTCTCTTAATTGATTCACCTCTGTTGTTTTATTTGTAGACGCTTCACATTACGAATAATTTTGCAGCCAAAAGGCGAAGCGATTTTAAGGATAGTAACAACATGTACTTTTTATTTTTAGGCACGCCTGTTATTAGGTGTTAATTAAGCAGTGGTATCAATTACTATTATTCTTGTGAATAATATGAGGCCATGATGAGGTGCAATTGTTTGCGTGAGCAAAGTACACAGCTTGCTATGTGCAAATCGTCATAATTATCTATGCAGTTAGCATTTATTATTTCCACAGAATTGCATTTTATTAGATATATGTATTCAGTCTCTGAAGACATTTATGGTTTGCCGAGTACTAAGGTGCTTACGGGTTCTTTATATCTGGGCGGTGTTTCTGGTAACGAAGTAAGTTTCGTTTATGTTATATTATTCGTTTACAAATTTACTCCTTGAAAAATCGCCCTTATATTACCGCATTTAGCAGTTCCAATGCGGGTGGAACCTGTCTATCACTGGTTGATAGACACGAGTGGCACCTCCCCCGTATTTGGGGGAGGTGAATGAATGTGCATATGCTATTCAATAGACATTCATCCATTCTTCAATAGACTCTATTAAGAGAGTAGATGATGGTCGACAGACCGTCAGCGGTCGAGTCATGACGAGCCCGTAAGATAGGCATCGGTAGATATGTGTAAAACCGAGACTTTTACTCTACTCACGAGGCTGTATGTGTGATGGGCGGAGATCACCTGTGCAAGACGCGGTTGTTCTGTTCCGGGGGTTCGCGCACGCCAGCTCGACTTTTCGCACATATTTATCATGTATTTATTTATTTATTATACGGTACGTTGGTAAAAGTTATCTCAACATGCGCTTGCAAGCTCCTCGCCCTTAGTGCAATAATTAAAAATATATATAATTATTTAATTAATTCTAATCTATTTGATTAAGAGAGGATAACACTTCTATACTTGTAATAGGTATTATCCTCTCTTGTTTTGATATTATAATAGAAAACCTGTGGCCATCCAGAAATCATTTCAACTTTAAAACATAAACTGCGCGGACGGTCCTTCGGTTCCGTGACGTTGCGCGTGTTCTACGTCGAGAATGAAAGATCGACCTTGCAAGATAGATCGCCGCCGCCGCCGCACATTTAGTTCTAACTAAAAGAACAATGCGCATGTCCGAACGCCTAGCGAATTTCCTCGGTAGCCTAGCTTGCTTTGTTATGACACCCACGCGCAGCAGGACGGAGGATGCGCGTACTTAGTAGGGACCTAACATCTTCCGCCTGCTGCGGGTTGGGGGTGGAAGCGAGAGGCGGCAAAAGTTAACTGTGATTTTGAACATTTAAAATGTGTTGTTGCAACCTGTTAGATCCCCCCACACTTAATTGTAGGATTGTCTGGTTTTTAAACAGTTTTATATTTTCGAGGAATGTTTATAGGTATCGCCGCGGGAGGTGTAGCTGGTAGCTGAAGAATATACCCGAACCAAAATTAATGAACGGGTGTTCTCATGCATTTAAGACCTGAAAATGGAGTTATGTGTATGTATAATTTCTTATCCTAGGATGGCTCCCTCGTTGATAATTCTTTCGGCAGGGGTCCCGGCCCCCGCGGGCGCCGTCGCGAACGCACGAGCTATAAAACCGGATTTCGCGCAGTACAGCGTGGGCTGCGATTGCCCGCGCGCAGATCGTCGCCGTCTGCCATAAAGGGATAATTGTCATTAGGTAGGGGGCCTACACCATGCACAGCCGCCGCGACCCGATCGTGCGGCAGAGTTTGCGTAGTTTCATTTCGCGAATCCAGGTAATGTCTTGACCGTCTTGTATCACGTGGAGCGGGGAAACCGATGACTCATCACTGATCATGATGGCACGCAGCCTATCGATATCTTCGTGTGTTTTGGCCGCGCTGCTGTTACTAGTCTGCGTCATCATATATTACTGGTTACCACTGCAAGGTAAGATGAGCGTGTATATATAGGTATGCGTCAAGTAATCCTCGTTTACAATAAGCGTATTTGATTGTGTACCACATATATCTGCTGAGCTGCTAGCTGAGACTTAAATCACTCGTATTGTAAACGCTCTAACAGTAAATAATCGTGTATATGGTTTTATGAGTTTTATGGATATACGGGCATGAGTGACCCACATCTGTAAATCTCCATTGCTATGTGCATACTGGTACTAAGTATACAGGCGAGAGCGCAGTACATAGATGAAAGAGCACGGACACAAGGGAGACCTACTCCGTGATAAACTCCGCGAGTCTGGGTGGTGGATAACGAATTTACTGTGAAGTAGGAGGTGACATGACGGTACGGGAAGAAACACGAGTTGATGACGAGAAGGGACTATGAATTAAAACGCGCACGTGCGCACGCAGGATACACGTACACCTAGCTCTAGAAATATAGCTTTTCGCTCTGTCACCTGCCTGTGGCGGAGCGAAGTCTATAGTTCTAGAGCTAGTACGCACCCCAATACATACACACATTTATATACCGTTATTACATCAATTTCAGGTGGGAGTACTTTTATTGCACCGTACAAGGGCTTTCTATCGACACAGCGAACAGAGACACCTCTGCGGGGCGACGGGAAGGATGCGATATATCTACCATTATCAACTGGCGTGCTTAAAACCCCTAAAATTGTAAATGCGCCGACAAACAGTCAAGACGAACACGCAGATAATCCTATAGAAAGAACACAAAACGATGTAGTCGGTGCAAGCTTGGCTACAAATGTCGGCCGAATACAAGTCGCCACCACCGACCGAAATCACCGGCGCGAGAAATCGGCCATATTGGTTCTCTCGTACATGCGCGCCGGGTCGACGCTAACAGGTGACCTGCTGAATTACAACCCCGAAATATTTTATCTCTTCGAGCCAGTGCGATTCATCCACCATCAGGTGCACGACGGATTCATGCCCGCTAACTCAACTACGCGACAGTTAATCGAGCTGCTAGACAGCATTTACAGGTGCGACTTCAACGAGTTTCGGGATTACGTTAATTACCTTACGGCGCCGAGCAAAGGAACGCATTTGAGATACACAGTCGTAGCTACTGCTGCGTTAGGATGTCAGCCGTATACAAACCTATCATCGAGCTCGCGATTGGATGCGTGCGAAATGTCACGACTGACGGCGGCGAATCTCACGCGGCTGTGCGAGCCCAGGAATGTCGCCGTGAAAGTGATTCGCGCGTCGCTGAAGGACCACATCGTACCACTGTCCGAAATACTCGCGAGCAGAGGCATCCGCCTCAAGGTCATACATCTCATCAGAGATCCGAGAGGAGTTATGAGTTCGCGACTGTCGCTGCACGGCGAAGATCGATTATCGGATGGCCGGCTGGCGGAAAGCGCGCGTGATCTGTGCCGTCAAATGGTCGCGGACCTCAAAGATGGACGCGCTCTGTTGAAACCCGACCAATATCATCAAGTAAAGTACGAAGATCTGGCTCAGTATCCGATCCAGACGGCCAAGAAAGTCTACTCGTTTCTCGATTTAGAGATGGACGCAGCTGTAGTGAAGTACCTTCACATCCACGCCGGTGCAGAAAATAGCTCCAATGTGCACGAAAACTTTGCCTTTCAATATGGCACATACAGAAGGAATGCTAGCGCAACGGCTCTAGGCTGGCGGAAAGGGCTGACGAAAGCCCAAATAAAAAAGGTCGAAAAGGGGTGTCGAGAAATATTTGAGATGACTGATTACAAGCTGTTTGACTAGTCGATTTCGCGTAACACACATTATTGCATTGTAACGATGTGATTCGTTAGCGGGACTACTGGCGATCTAAGGCTAGGCGTAGGTAGGTGTAGGTATGTAGGTAGATGCAGGAGTGGGAGTACGCAAACCAACAGATAGACAACAACTACGGTAGTAACGTACCACACTGGCGTTTATTGTTCGACATGATGGACGTCGAACTAGACACAAGATACAGGGTATGAAATACAAGATATGATATGTGGGCGAACGCTGGAGCAAACGAGGGAACAAGTCAGTCGGAAAGACAGTCAAGTTCTCTCGAGCTCGGCTAGAGTCTTCGCTTTTAAGTCTGTCCGTAATTGGTTATCATAAACCCGCGCCTTAGTGACACGTTTCTCACGGCGCGAGTTTCTCACGGTGCGACTTCGAGAGCAGGTGCTTCTCTACCATCGCCTCTTCTCCTTTGTCGCACCTCAGTGTCACCATCGAGATTCATTACCGCGACGGGCGGGCTCGGATGTAGCTGCTGTTTATGTACCATAAACACTCCTCGCTACAGCATCACCGTTGTTTTGCGGTGTTCTGCAAGTTGACTGCTTGTTGCAGGATCCCATTTACATACACCTAACGTAGTAGACCCTATTTTTATTATTTACAAAATCCGAATGTCATAATCTGAGCGTCGCCACACTATAGTGTCCTTTTTTAAATAAAGTCGAAAATAACGTGGCAAATATGTTATACAACTGTGAGTATGTGTATATATACAAAGTGCAATATTTGTAAACCGGGCAAGTCCCATGCAGTGGGTAAAAAAACAACGTCAGTAATCATCAGGCACAATACTGTGTCGTATTCGCATAGCCTACACACCTACGCACATCACGGTTTACAAGCAATGTCTAACGCGCAACTGTAGTCGTGTTTGTTACGTGAATGGCGATATACTAACCCTGCCGCAGGCAGCAGAGATCTTACACAGGCACTTGCGCCGTTTCAGCAAATAAAATAGTAAATAAACACAAATTGTATTTTTTGCATTTACTACTAAATATACTTATGTATATTTATAAAATATATATATACTTTTATGTACTTTCTATCTTCGAATAATTCCACGTAAATGCCCTACAAATGGTCCTCTGCAACAAACAATCTCACCGCACACATGCCACTGGGCAAACGCACAAAAAGATAGAACAACAGCACACACAAGGACTCTAGATTTCGAGATTAGCAGTGTTCTAAACTTTTGCTATATAAGGCAAGCAGTAGCACACAACAAAACATACTCAATTTGTTGTGTGTTTGTCTTCAAAAATAGGCGTAATTTTTTTAGAACAGAATGCTGTCAGCTACAGTAGGTACATAGCATATAGGCCTACTAGGCTTTATTAAATAAATAAATAATAAATATATATATATATATATGTTTGATATACTGTATATATATATATATATATATATTATTATATCAGGGGTTAATAATGACAAATTATTTGTAATATAATTATTTGTCATTAGCCGCGTTCACACGTAGCAAGAAATCCGGTATTTAGCGTTCACACGAGGCAAAATACGAGGCCCAAGAAATACGGTATCTGAACAGATCCGGTATTTCATGTAAATACGAGGCTTCCCAGACCCCGAATAATTTGCCGTGCTTCAGAAATACCGGATTTCTTGGACCGCGCATTTCCTCGTCTGAACGCTAAATACCGGATTTCTGAAGCCGCGTATTTTATAGACTGGTCCGCGCTCGACAGTTCGAATGTAACGCGAGTGGAACTGTCGAGCGCCGACCATGCAGTCTACGTATTTTATCGGCAGTTGCGTTTGCAGGCCCAGGAAAAAAAATAAAGTGTTTTAAATCCTAAATTGTAGGGTTGAGATAGTGTCATCAGACATCAGAATATCGCCCACAGTATGCCTCAGATTTCAGGAAAATAGCTTAAATATTTCAACATTTCTTGGGGGAGCTTGCCCACAGAACGACCTAGCGCTGGCGTGCCCGCGGCACGCGGTGTTAACTCCGGCAGCCCAGGTACATTTCGCCCCCCTGTTCATCCATTTCTGGATACGCCACTGTATATATATATATATCTTCACCCTGCTACGATAATTGCCTATCTCAATTTTTTGAGTTTTGAGAAAAATGGGAGGTTGGCGGAAGTGCGCGGCTTAACCGCTTTCGGCAGTCGGGGAACAACGCATCTTTTGCGCAACGCCATCTTGTACCCGGTCTCTCTGGTTTATTGATGATTGCATGTAAAAATACAATTAATAAGAATATAATGTGCATATGCAACTACAAGTATTACGAAATTCTATTACATAACTCGCTGAAATGACTTACTAAGTCACTTGGTATTAGTATAGGCAATTTTACACAGAGTTAGGCAAATTGTAACCCTGAGTTAGGCAATATGATTACTGAAAAATTGACTTAGGTAATTTGTATTGCACAATAATTAGCCTATCGTGATAAAAATTGTGATAACGATTGCCTATCTCAAAATTAAAACGCAGTGGCTACGCGTCCGGAACCGGTCGCCTAGCATGCAGGCTATGCATCCGCACATCCACTCACACAGTGATCGCGTGACTTGCGTACACGCCTGATTGACATGATTGTATTGTGCAACGGGACGCTCTGCTGATTGCCGTAAATATACAATATATGCACTGCTGCCGTCTATCCGTTCATCCGTCCTCTCTCGCTCTCTTTCACACACACACGCACACCTCTAGCGCGCGCTCTTTCTCTCTCTCACACACACACACACACACACACACACACACACACACACACTACTACACACACACACACA
>NW_014577119.1:266826-284697 GCF_000485595.1 Priapulus caudatus | reverse complement strand
TAGGATCCTATCAGGAGTCTATCAATAGATCCTAAATCTCCTGATCCTATACTTAAGAAATGAATTTCATTCATGAGCTGAAAAATGGTATTTTGTCCGTTTTCGGCCGAGTGGCACCATTAACACGTTCAACGCTGCCTGGGTTAACAATGCACCTACCGCCCTGTGCTGAGATTTTCGCGTTTTTACCGCTTATACTTTAGTCACTTATTACACAAAACGTTTTTGGCAGGTTTAACTAGCTATAAAATTATTTATAATTAGTGGCTAGTATAATATAGATATAAACTTACTCTCAGACATCAAAACAACACCAGAATCTATCACCCGTGATCTATCAAAGCAAACACAACTTTCAGACATAAAAACAACTTCACAACACACGGCGGTCAAACGCCCTTTGGCGAAGTGAACTAAAAACATTACCTCAGTCCCAAAAACTCCCAAAATAACGTTCCAAACAACAGTAATGTATTGTATAAATTATGTCATCTACTACTGGGGTTTATACAGTGACGCTATTGAATTGCTAAGCGTATAGCCCCTGCCATCTATAGGAGAACATAGTAAACGTTCCAAATTAATTTTTTATTTTTTATTTTTTTTGCCACGAGTATACTCGTGTTTCGCGGTCGTGCGTTTTGCAGGTTCGAACGAGTATACTCGTGTTTCGCGTTGAACGTGTTAAAGCTAGGTAGCCATGTACTTCAGCTGTGCACCTAACCCGATCAGGCTGTGTGACTAACGTCAATATATAGGCGTCAATATACAATATACATGCATACGTCAATATATGGCGTAGGTATTCTAACCCTAGCAATACCGTTTCTTGGAACTACTGTGCACCATGAGAGTTGTGTCATATGTTGTCCAGCGTTTTAAAAAGTGATCGCAAATTTACTACCCGACACCACATTTGTGCCTGAAAAACAGTCGCGCAGTCGAATAGGGACCATACATTGAAAGAATTCGTTTTAAATTACCAGTAACCATCAACCCATCTCCATGTGCATGTCATTGCCACACACGATAGCCAGCCTAAATAATGCAACCACAAAACATCGCGTCAGCTTTAGAGCCCGAGCTGCGGGCCCTCCAATTGGTCGGCCGACGACACGTCACATCCTCTAACCTAACAGGGTAATGAACCGGTAGTGATTTAATAGTGGTCACGTGTGCATTAATTTAATTTATATTTTGCACTAAATGTTCCCTTAAATTAAGCTTCTTTGTTTTTGTCACCCTTAAGAAATTATAAATTTTCTTTCTTCCTCTTTGGTTAATTGCAAAATTGAAACTTTATATTGCAATCCGCAGTGTTGATCTATCTATTTGATCAACTTTGTGTCTCTGTCTCTATTTAATCATGCATTATGAGGTTAATTTTTCACTAATAATAATATTACGCTAGCCTCTTCTATTAATTATGAGTTTATTCTAATCCTGGTCTCGTACGTAGTAGTATAACTTTGCTCTACCTGTGACTGTGTATTGGTTGACATTCCTTGTGTGCCTTCGCCCTGCCATAGGTTCTGTCCTGTTTCCCCCTTCTGTTCTGTTGCAATTCTGGAGTGAAGGGCTACAGAGGGAGCTACTTATTACTTGGGCTGAGAGGGTCTATGTCCCCAGGGTAATTGCCGGAACGTACCCTGGTACTTATCTAATATGCGGGGACCGTACTCGCCTACTCACTAACGAGTCTAGGGAGCACCTACGCCTACTCCCTTATCCCTAACCCTAACCTTAACCCTAACCCTAACCCTAACCCTAACCATATCAGATAGTTACCAGGGTACGTTCCGGTATACCGGATCGTACCCAGGGTACGTTCCGGCAGTACCCTGGGGGACATAGACCCTATGAGCAATACTTGGCTCGACCAGGCCGAAGACTCACGTCGTAGGAGCCTGACACCCTTTAATACAAAAAACCTTGTAGCTTGAAGACAAATGCAGAATGCAGAATTTCATAAAAATAAAACAATTGTATTACCACATTTGACCTGATTTGTTATGTGTTGCAAGTATATTCTTACTCACAGCACACTTCTTAACTAGTAGGCTATTTGTCTAACCATCCATGTTATAATCATACAATTTGGAAAGGAGTTATTTTTAAAAGTTGGCAAACTCGTATACTTGTATTACGGAGCATACACAAGATTTATGCGAGACTGGCGAGAGTGCACATAAATCGTGCAGGATTCAAACTGAAATGGCCACCTTGTTCAAATTTATCCCTATCAAGTCTCGAAATGCGTGCTGACATGTAAATACATGGTTAGCAATATTTAGCGCGTTCATAGTTAACAATAGCATGGATGTACAAAGAAATGGTCAGAGCAATCATAAGTTAGATATTGGTACTATTTGTAGTAGTGCTTTGTTAGCTACAATTACGGAATTAGGTTTTGGTCACTTTGTTCACTTATGACTTTCTTACCTCATACTCATAGTGAGAAGCGAGAAGGTAACTTGTGGCTTCTTATTACTCAAACTAGTTAATTATTAGGTCACCTATTTCGGAAAATAAATGACAACGAGTAACTGTAGTAAAACACAGTTGTGTAGTACAGTACTGTAGTAAAACACGTTAACTTTTCATGACTCGGGTCGCAGTGCTCAGTTTGCTGTAATACATTAAATTCCTCTGCGTTTCCCATCCTAAATATGCTACTGCTAGTATTTATGCATTTACTGGTACATTAGATATGATAGTGGCAGATTAGACTTGATGTTTATAATATCAACCTCACCCACATAATAGTGAGTGGATTTGCTGGAAATAAACATGTTATGGAAACCAAATCAACGTAGTTGCAGAAGCCAATAGGGGGAAAAAGTTCTGGTAACGTTGCAAAACAAAGCTCTGACACATACTGTGATGTTTGCCATGGAGCAGTGCTCAAAATTCCCCAAACGCTGATCTGGTAAAATATTGTGCCCAGGATTGAACAACCAGATCTATTAGTTTTGTAAGATAACCCACTGAGGTGGGAAGTAACTACAAGAACTAGTCATGAATCTCCCCAGAGTAATTTACTTGATCAAATTCTCCATACTGAAAATTGGCTCATGTCGTAGGCCCGTGTTGAAGGTTACATTATTGTATGTAGTAAATCTAGTAATAGATGATTAAATATCCAAATTCGTTACACACACATGCAGGTACTAGTGGCTAGCATTACACAGGTGAGAGTCAAACCCATCTGATTATGCTATTTTTCCCCATTATATGAGCTTAAGGACTTGTTCTCCTTTTATTGAACTGTGTTACTTGGTCACTATCATTTGTATCCTTCTATAGCCATGATTGAGCAAATGCTATATTATAACTCGAACAAGTCTGTGGCAGGTGTATTGGCTTGCGGACCATTGATTATTAGAGGTATTGTTATGATATGCCTTGTTCACACAGGTTTGGTACATCAGAACGTTGCAATAGGTTACTACAGTTATGCACAGTGACTTATAGTAGAATCTAAACTATGAGTATATTTTGTTGTGTTATGAAGTATTGTGCCAATGGCATATATATATATATATATATATATATATATATATATATACAATGGACAAGTTACGCCACAACGTTAGACGGCAAAAAAATGCTTGCACCGGCTGTCCCTCACCCCCACCCCATCCGGAGTCCGCGTATGGTATGCCTCGAATATGTACCTCGAAGAAATCGCACATGGCGTAGTGGTAGTATAACTCTCACGACATATAGATCAAGCAACCGGACGCTTAGATGCTGTGTATGCATGCATCATGCGCATAGATGGACTTAGTAGCTCGTTAAAAGCATCATAATCGTCCGCCCACCGAGGCGTCAAGTGTCAGTCTGTAAAGCGCATGTCATGGAGGCGTAGTTTAGTAGTTGGATAAGCGGATATTCTGTCTTTTCTGAGACTAAATTTAAGTTTCTTAGGACTAGTCTACGAACCGTTATTCCGACAGCTATTTGTGCAAGCACCTCTAGATTTGTCTGAAGGTACAGTAACTAAATAATTTTGTGAGGTAGAAGAACTTGATAATTGGCATTTGTTGACGGATATAAGCAGGAGCGTATATAGTCCGAGATTCCTCTGACCAATGCCCACACCGACGATTTTGGTGGTTTTGGTGTGGGTTAGCCTAACCCACACCAAAACCACCAAAATCGTCGGTGTGGGCATTGGTCAGAGAAATCTCGGACTAGAGCGTATAATGACAAATGTATTTGACAAATGTAATGACAAATGTAAATGTAATGACAAATGTAATGACAAATTTGTCATTATACGCTCCTGATATAAGTTATAACGTCGTCCATTATAATATGATTATTATACCTCCGCGCAACGGAGGTCATGTAATCGGTCTCGTGTGTGTGTGTCGCCACCGCGCGATCGATAGCGCGTCGAGTCAGCGAGTGGCGAGTCAGCAGCAGCCTATATATATATATATTATCTGTATATGTGTTTATATAAACTGGATGTACAGTAGTTAAAAATTGTACGTGATATTTTCCTGAGTCCAGATGGTAAAGATTTTAGCCAGCGGTGAGATTGTTGAAGCTGACGATGCTAGAAATCAAAATAGGCAAAACGAGGCAAGGCAGAGACAGACACAGGTATGCAGTTTTTATGCAGACAATTGCTGATACTATTACTATATATCCTATCTGTGAGATCACCTATGTGGAAGAAATGCATTCAAATAAGACAAATATCACCTTATTATTTTTTAGAAAATTGCTTCTTGTTTGAATGTGGATAACTGCGTTTCTACTGACCCAGCACCGAATAACTGGTCACTTAACCGACCTTGCTTTTACAAAGGCAGGCTTCTCCAAGAGCACTTATAGCCTGGCGGCCCGTCAGGCTAGCATCGAGCCCCGCCATCCTAAAATGCACCCGCCACTCTAAATATCCTAGCCGCCATGCTAAATTAGGCCATAATATAGGCCATAAATGCCATAGCCGGTTTTAAGCGATTTGCAACTAGGACCGTAAAGGCAGCACCGCCATGCTATAATGAAAAAGCTTGGAGAACCCTGAAAGGGATTGTAATTCCAGTAAGGCCAAAACAAAATATAGGTGTGGTTACGGTTTCCCGACCGACCCTATTTATTCCCAGCGACCCTAAACATTTTATTCAGTTTTAAACATTAAAAAAATTTTTTTTTTAATTTAAAGATTTTTCAGTTCCTGCTTCAAAAGGCACAACGCACATCCTTCGGACATGGTTCGTAAATGAAATATTTCAAGAAAATGAAATGTTTTCCCTACCTACCTACCCTATTTTTTTCGGCGTGTAACGTTAACCACACATATTTTGTTTTGGCCTAAGCAAGCTTTAATTTACTATTCAAAGTTTAATAATTGCAAAATTGTAAATCATGTTTAAATTACGTGTTACCTATCTTCGTAATTGAAGCGCTCTTTCGCTATGTACATAGTTTGGAAGAACCTCATGGTTGCGGGTGTTGTTGAAACATCCCCTAGGGCAGTGGTTATTAACCTTTGAGTCATGGACCCCTTTGAGAATCTGGTGAAAGCTACAGACCCCTCCCCAGAAAAATGCACATAAGCACATAAACACCAAATTTTTCATACAATGGGGTTCGTGGACCCCCTGAAGCCCATCCACGTACCCCAAAGTCCGTGGACCACAGGTTAAGAACCCCTGCCCTAGAGGCTACATACCTACTTTGACTGTATGAAGATATAGACGATATATCGGTTTTCTTCAGGGCGTACAAGGTGTAAGGCACACAGATGACGCGCAGCAGGAGGCAGCCGAGGGACCGTCTATGTTTTCGACGCTGAACCAACGACTACTCGATATGGGCATTCCACGATGGAACCTCGGCAGCACCGTGGTGGAACCTATAGTGTCTGTTGGTCTGCTACTTGTCCTTGTATTAATGGGACCAGCTGGACTGATATTTGCTGGACTCCTCTTTCTCGTCTCCATGTTCAGCCAGGGGCACAGCATGCAAAGCCTATGGCAGAGCATCTCTGGTGCAGGAGGGAGAGGAGCTAGGCAAGCATCTAGAGATAGAGAAGCCACACAAGCATCTACAGAGAGAATGGGAGGAGAAAACCCAGGGGGCACGCGACAAGAGCATGGGATGGCTAGTCGTGAAGGCAGGGAGACGCTGACAAGGCCGGGTGGAAGTGCCGATAAATTTTCTGGAACTGGGTTCAGGTTAGGAGGCAGGTAGTGAGCAGGTATTATAAATACAAAAAGGGTGATAGCGAAAAATATAAGATCAGTAGCAATCCATCTAAAGTGGGGTGAAGTTTGAAGTAGGTGATTGCCTGATTGGGGAGATTAGAAACGTTTTTTTGGGGGGCATGCAGATATATAAATAACAAGGAAATAACAATAGTGATAGTAAAGAGTAACAGATATATAATAACGATAAACAGCATCGTAAACCCGTGTGTTATATGAGTGAATGTGGTTTATGTTTAATCTTCCTCCCCGTGATAGTGATCGTCATGGCATAGTAATCAGTTCTGGTTGCTACCAACTCACTTTATTAGGTCGAAACAAGAGATACGCCCATTTTTACCCTGTCAACAAAACAGGAAGGTTTTTGAAATAATATTGACATTATGCTTTTTGGTCTTTTACACTTGCTGTAAAACCGAGTGATGTTCTAGTGTAATGCAAGTGTTATTTGCACGGTCGCTGTTTCTACTACTAAATAATCAGTGATTGGGACACGGTTGTGTCAGAATTATATTTATGGGCATGGCGGCCATTATGAAATTTAAGATTTGGATACGGCAGTCCCCCTCGGCGTGTCGCGAAAATGTGTAATGCCCCACCCACACTATGACACTATCCACAGTGTGCTGGTGTGATGTTCGTGTGATGTATCTATATGATATATAATGACTTGCAATGTATGTACATCCTTGTATACATGCACGCACGCACGCATGCGCACATACACCCATGCACACACCCATATATATATATATAAATTTTAATATATATATATATATTATATATTTATATATATATCAAGAATGTTGTACTGAGGAATTTAGATGAACTTTGGTATTTATAACATGCATATAATTATTATACATAACAACATAAACAATTGTAATTTGATATATTATATTGTATGAAATTGGCAAAATCTATTATACAGTGTTTTTATGTAATTTGCATACATTTTCAAAAATGTAATGTAATATAATATTAAAAACTTTTATATATGTAAATGTTTTAAATTAGATCTGAACTTTCTGCTACATTTTGCCTGAACGTCTCACGACATCCACTAAGAAAGTTGGACTTTGATATTGAAACTACTGTATCACTATATCAAGAATGGTTCATAATTTATTGTTTTACATAATTACAAATAACGAGTAGCTAGGCTTCTACATATTACATGCAATCAATCTACTTTATATCGTTATCATGTATTTAGATCAAGCGTAAAGTAAATCAAACATGCACCTTTTGTAATCAAAGTTTCATAATACATGCTTTCTACACTCATACCTGTAAAAAATTTATTTTACATGGACTATTGTCAATGGACATTACGCCTATTATAATTACCTATATGTAAGTTATCAGTCCGTGAAGAAGTGAAAAGGATCCATTCCGAATAGTTTATGTAGTAATAACGAGAGGTGGGTGGTGAGTTTGTAGGAACAGTGTGGATTCTATTCGCGTTTATCCCGATTCTCCCCCCTCGGTCGCAACTCCCTTCCTAGATTATTTTGCGCGTCTAAATCTATAAATAACAAGCCATATTCAAACAGAACATGCCAATAGCGAACGGCTATGATTTGATAATAAAATAAATGTATGTGCGAACGTATTGCATAATTCACTGTTTATTTTGCTGTAACTAGCTACGAGCTATCAGATGAAACGTGAGTATGGCGTTTCTCCGTCCTATCGGTCCTTCTGCGTGTTCGCTCTTGAGATATACGGTGTAAGGACGAGTGTTATTTGCACGGTCGCTGTTTCTGCTACTGAATAATCAGTGATTTGGACAGGGTCGTGTCAGAATTATATTTATGGGTTTGGGTTAGGGTTAGGGTTAGGGTTATGACATTGAAGCTTGGGATACGGCAGTCCCCCGTCGACGTGTCCCGAAAATAGGAAAGTGGATTGAAGAAACAGCACAAAAACGAAGAAAAGCGCAAGAGAAAGCGTAACTGGGTTACGATCGAACTCTGTTGTTCGCGAAAGCAAGCACAATGTGTTCATAGTCAACGATTTGTTGTGCATGGGGAGGGTGCGAGGAATTACCGCTGCGAGACGGTCAACGGCGGGAAAAGAAAACCGCAGTCAGGAAATGCCAGTGCGTCAGTCAGTGGATTTTCATGTGTTACATCTAGTCGCCATTTTAGCTCTACCCGTGGTGTAGCCCTTCACCCTGTCACAGTGACTTCAGTGTTTCTGGTTTCTAGTAACTCTATTTTCTCCATTTCGTGTGATATATACGATGGCCTAAATATTCACCTTCGTTACAAATTGAGAGTCAACACTTGTGCGGGTGTTGTGACAGAGTATAGTTGTGATATTTGTCACATTTGCAGAGATAAGTAATTAGAAACACAATGAAGATTCTCATCATACCAACTATGACAGGAACTGAAAACCTGCCCTATTAACCTTGAATATTAACATAAAATGCATTTTCACTACGAAATAAATGAAGTAAGAGAGAGGCCAGCATTGACCTTTGGCCATGTGGTCACTGGGCATGTCTGGCCATGATCACTATTACGTTTTACACATTGAAGGGGTAACAAGGAATCACTGGCCTCACGGAACCGTTGACAGAAAGTACATCTTGGCTTCTGAAAAGCACGCCATTCAAAGTTACAATTATATCTCTACCCATGTAACCACACGTTAAGTAGGACTGACCCTATCATTGTATGGTTCTATCTTTGTGCTGTATTCATTGACACGAGGCAACTGACTTATTCACATTTAGTTCTTGTTAGTCAAATATATACGTTTGGTCTCTCCTTGCAGTAAATTTTCCTGCCTGCCATGCCGCGACTAGAAGGAAAACAAATTGTGATAACTGCAGCAGCTCAGGGTATTGGTAGAGCAACCGCTATCGCCTTTGCGAAGGAGGGTGCCTCTGTTCTTGCTACAGACATCAATGCAGAAAAACTGACCAAACTGTCTGGCGTAGCAGGCATCATTACCAAGGTGCTCGATGTGACGGATGAGAAGGCGGTGCGAAAATTTGCGGATGAAGTCGATAAGATTGACGTCCTGTTCAACTGCGCTGGCTACGTCCACCAGGGCACCATCTTGGAGTGTCCGGACGAAGTCTGGGATCTCAGCTTCAACCTGAACGTCAAGAGCACGTACCTGATGTGCAAGTCCCTGCTGCCGAGGATGCTCGCTCAGGGCTCTGGCAATGTCATCAACATGAGTTCGGTCGCCTCTAGCGTGAAAGGTCTTCCACGCAGGCTTGCATACGGCGCGTCAAAGGCTGCCGTCGTCGGACTCACCAAGTCAATCGCTATCGACTTCGTCGGGCAGGGCATCCGATGCAACTGCCTGTGTCCGGGTACCGTGGAGACGCCATCATTCCTAGAGCGATTCCAAGAGCTAGGTGGCACGCCGGAAGCAATGGCGGGCTTCGTCAGCCGACAGCCAATCGGGCGGATTGGAACCTCAGAGGAGGTGGCCGCTCTCTGCCTATACTTGGCCTCGGATGAGTCGGCTTACATGACAGGACAAGCCTTGGTGCTGGACGGTGGTTGCTCGTTATAAACGATTGACATCCAACGCAATGGGTGTAGCTATAAGTTGTAATGTGTGATGTGTGAACATTACGCTACGTTTTGCCAGGGATATGTCTTAATTTTCATCTTGGATCTGTGCATTTCCTGATGGGCTGTTTTGCGTCAGGATAAAATACTGATACATAGCGACATACGCTGTGATTTAATAGACGTTCTATATACTTCCATGGTATTACTAATTGATAATTATTTTGTTGAAAATTTCGTGTTTGTGTCATCAAATGTCAATGCATTAAAATATGAGATATCATTAATATATCATTGTAAAGCCATAGCCGGTGATTAAAAGCGAAGACAACAAAATCGGGTATTTCCCACAATTTAATTTTATTTCCCACAATTAATTTGTTTTACGACGAAACGACTGCAGTAGGCCTACTAGTGCGCATGCTCTATGCACGCCTTGCTCATTGTTCCTTTATCAAATATTGTAGACAGTCTTTACTTGGCTCAAGAAGATGTACTTTACAAATATTAAAGTAAAACAAGGCGTCACTAACGATTGGAATTCTCTCCCGCACAGACATTTTATGAACATGATTTTTGATAGGTATAATGATCATAAGATAAGACGCCGACAGTCAGATGCGCGCGTTGACGGCTAGAGAATGTACGTGCTGGTGGAGACTTGTGGTACAAAAACACGTATTAACCCCGATGTACATGTCCTTATACGTTACCTGTAGTTACGGTAATTGTATAACTTGATTTTAAATGATTTTTCATTACTTAATATTAACAAATAGGTAACAAACCATCTAAAACTGGGTTATAATCAATTTGCAAGGAGCGCGATAGGAAATTAATGTGAAAGTCGCGTCTAACGTTACCATTTTGTAATCATATTTAACCTGACGTTAGTGAGTATAATTTACTTACGAGATACTGGTATAATCTTGTTTTGTTACGAATTAGTACGTTTTGTCAAATTCTCTACCAACCTGCCATGCACTGAGGGAGTCTGAGGTACCGGGTTACGAAGAAATGGGTGAGAAATTAATTTCACTAGAATGTGCCACGTTTCTTCATATTTTGCGTACGTGCGTGCGTGCATACATAGGCGTGTGCGTGTGCGTGTACTATACAATATGTTTACTGAGACTAGGGTATATATTGATAATAAAAAGGAAATGTAAAAGAACATTTTTACTGTAAATGTATCTTTTATGGTTCCGGGTTTATTGTAATACTAACACATAGTACAAATACTAATACGACTCTAATACTACTAGTAGAGTCTCTCTACTCTAGTACAACTCTAATACTAATACTAATACTATATACCAATACGCAGTAGTGGTATATATTATAAAATATTATTTACAACGTGTTTACAGATATCCGATAATTCCCAATTCCTAATGGCAATACTGTTAAACTCTGCTCTCAACGTATTTATACGCACGTTGAATGATAGTACAAACACATCTTAATGTTGAATGATAGTACAAGGACATTTTAAAAACTGGCAAAGCATTTATATATATATATATACAAACGTGGTAATTTACGCATGATAGCACTAATTTGATAATAATTAATAATAATAATTTTATATTTTGTCTCCTGTATCTATACCGAACTGAGGACAAAGGCTACAAAAACTATAACCCCTGTTAGCTGAGCTACGTGACAGGAGGCCGAGTTGTGCCTACTCGAAAAAGCTGAAACCTCATTGGGTCCTTCTTGATCTGTGCCTGTGTGAACGGGCGGTAATACTGTATACTTTTTCACACTGCCAGCTTCCAGTATTGGGTTCCCTGAGCCTCTAGGCCTTTCATCTGAAGTTACCGACACCGTACCCACTGTTGTTACCGGTGTTGTCGACACTGTTGCTGTAGTTGTTTGAGGTCTGTCTTGGAGAATAACAACGCCTGGTCTGAGCACCTTTACGGTCGGTGACGGGGACGCCGTTGACGGCGGTAAGCGCGGTGACGGGGACGCCGTTGACGGCGGTAAGCGCGGTGACGCTGCCACGTGCTGAGTAGATGAGGATGCTCGCGTGCGAGCTGTGGTTGCCGTCCGAGTAGACACCGAACGCAACGACGCTGGCTGTTCTGTACTCGCTACATGTGTCCTTTCGATCACAATCGATCTTGAACCCGCAGCGAAGAGTGGAACGAATACATTGCGCGTGGTAGGCAGAGGCAGCCGCTCGGTTTTGAACGCGTTTGCTGGTAATGTAGGCGGGGTTATTTGTATCGCTGGTTGATGCTCGGAACCTTCATTTTCTCTCGCGAGTGAATAAACCCGCGTTTGTACCTTGCTAACTGTGCTTGTCACTGTTCGCTTTTCTTGCGATGGAGACTCCCTCGTTCTCGTGTCTTTCCCAAGTTCTGTGGTTGCCGATGTGATGTACTCTGGGTAGCGTATGGCGGCGAGTTGGTCGTTAGGACCCTCGTCTGTTTGCGTTGGTTTCCCTTCATGGCCTCTGGGCGTTTGCTGCTGTTCTCGCTCTCGCATCGGCCTATATAGTGTTGTAGTGGCCACCTGTGATGGAAGCATCGCGGATGATATCACAAATGAGGATGTTATTGACGGTGAGACGTATCTGTTCACATGCATCTCCGGCGACGTTGCTACGTGGGGAATAGATGTGCTGGCCCGTGCAGTGACAGTAGCTGGTCCAGTGGGAATGGTTTCGGTCACCGTAAACGTCCTAACCGGCACGGGGCGAGTTTCCACTGGCCTGTACATGATCGGGCGTCTTGTAGTTGGATGAATAAGTCTGGGAAAGATGGTCGATTGTGCGCTTCTAACCTGAGCAGCGTCACTTTGCAAGCCGTACATATTCACCGAGACGTCGTCATTTCTGTCAGAGTTGACGGGCAGATCGGCTCCCAGCTGGCGTAAGAACGAGCCTCTGCGAATGACGACCTCGTCTCGTGTAGGGACCTCTACCGTGGCAGTGCTGCAGTTGTCACCGGGCACGGTTTCGTGAACTGCTCGCTGAATGGCAGTCAGTAGTGGGTAGTTTCCCGTGGCACACTTGCTGTTGGCGAAGTCGTCAAGATCCAGAGCATATGCACCGACGCCGGCCAAACACTCCGTCCTGGCAAACGCCACCTGGAACGCGGAAGACAGACGATGACGCTCAAGCCATCACAAAAATCAATAAATAATAAATGAGCGCGTGTGTTATTGCCAGTATAGTTTTTCCTGCGGCAGAATAGAGCAGTGGCTGAGCAACAGCGAGTAGCTCGCGTAAGCATAATCTTGCAGTGTATATTTTCCTGCATGGAATTTGGCTCCGAGTTAGAGCTAGAGCATCGGTGCTAAACACATTGGTAGTGTCACATGCAGGTTTGCATGGTTGGCAGTGGACTAGTCGGTAGCGATGGAAACGATTGTGTGACACGTGGTCATAGGAGGAGCAGGACGGTGCATTGGAACGAGTCAATTAACGACATTGACAGATGAACATGGCCGTACGTAGCGGGGGGCAGGGGGGCACTTGCCCCCCCCCCTGAAATTTAAATTTGCAACCCCCAGCGGGGTCATAACAATGTTTCTAGGGGTAGCCTTCTCTCATCTACTGCCCCCCCCCCACTGAAAATTTGCCCCCACTGAAAATTTCCTGTGTACGGCCTTGCAGATGAATATGTACTTTAATAAGTTACGTTACTGTAGTTCTGGTTTGAATTAGCAATGCGGTGTGTGTCGGTTAGAGTTGCGTGACGGATTAAATGTGTACAAGTTGGGGGCAGTTCTAAAACCACAAACGAGAAAGCATTCGCGAACATTTGAAGTAATTGGACAATTGTTATATAACAAAAGAGAGCGCATGCTCGGAAATTTAAAATAATGGGGCAGTTGTAAAACCACAAGGAGAAAGCATGTGCACACACATCTAAAACAGTCGAACAGTTGAAGAAAACAAAAGAGAAGCCATGTTCGCACATGTAAAATGATGGTATAGTTGTAAAATCATACAAACTTCCTTTTTCCCTGAAGAGTGCCCTGGTACAGATAATATCCCCCCTAGACAACCCACGGTGGGGTAGCCTTCCACAAGATATGGTAGTAATAAACGTCTACTAAATGGCGAATTCGTGTGTTTATGCGGCGATGGCGGCAGCAGCGGCGTGGTTTTCCTGTAAAAAATATCCGACACCCATGCACTTGCCTTCTCCATTAGGCTATCGACAGTGTCGTAGCTGATCCACCTGACACCATCCTCCGCGTACGCAACTCGCTCTTGCGTGTCGTAATGCTGTCTATAGTCGCCGTAGAATAGGATGTCGCAAATCTGCAATTTATTCACACGACGCGCGATAGGTTGGTACGTAGCGCGTCTAGTTTAAAATCTTGTTAGAACTTAGATTTATGGCCCCGGGAGGGTGACACAGTTAGATCGAGGCCGATACAAAGTAAAAAGCGCAATACACGAGGTAGTCTATTACGGGTTTCAAGTTTTTCAAATTTCTCTAATCTGTCTGTTCTATACCAGGGGGTTAATAATGACAAATGTCACGTGACACCTAGCAAACGTGACACGTGACATGTCGCATGTCATTATTATCCTCTGATAGACACTGTGTATATATATATATATATATATATATATATATATATACATAATTATTATATGGTATAGAATATACAATATAACTACACTGATTCAACCGCAACGTGTTTACTGTGGCATGATTCTGTTCGCATTCATTGCATTTGTTTTGTTGGTGGCATGCTGAGTAAATGCCTTCACGGCGGTGCGGTCGTGCTGTTTGACTTACCTCGTAGTAAGAGAGGAAGCCTGGCTCGCCGGTGTACATGCCAGCCGGACACGGGCTGCTGGTGGGAGCGCCAAGATGGGTCATCGAAGGCTCGGACAGCATGAAGCAGCGTCCGTACATCGGAACGCCTAGAACGACCTGCTCTGGCAAGGCGCCATCTTGGCTCAACCAGCGCTTCAGCGATGTTCTCTGTAAAACGGGATAATGCAGGCGAGAATACAATACGTTGGAAATCCAGGGGGTCAGCGGGGTAATGCCTTCTCTCTCGTTCAAGAATCAATACCAGAAAACAAATGAAAAGGTCAAAGAAATCGTTTCTGAGCATTTCAAACCCCCATTTTACTAATTTCACTAGCTTGGTGAATTTAGTGCTTGCTAGAGAACCCTGTCTTCTGAAGCAATAGCTAGGGTTCGCCATTGAAGCCCGTTGGGGGAAGCCAGTTCGTAATTAGCCAAGGGGTTATGTGACGTCACGGGTCACCGGGTCATTTGTGACAAAAATCGATGAAATCCCGAATGCGGCGTGCGCTCTCGGTTCAGTACGTATATGTACATGTGTTCTGTGTACGTGCACACGCACACACGTGTACGTGCACACCCACGCACGCACGCACGTGTACGTGCACACGCGAAGACTGTAGCATTACAACGACACAGATGCATGCGTATCGTGAGCAGAAGGTACGTGGCAGGTCACGCCATCAGTTATACATGCACGTATATGAACCGAAACGTACTGAACTAATGACATGTACCAAATGGAGTCATTATATATGATAATTAACCCAACCATAACACGCGTCTGTCACTTACGACGTTATTGCTGTCGTCGGTGAGAGGCGTTGAACCGAGTGGGCTGTTGTGACCGGTCGTATTCTCCCAGGCACCGTGATAATCGTACGTGAGCAGGTTGACAAAGTCCAGCCACGGCGACATGCGCCCGACCTCGTAGCTGCGATTCATGTTCTTCTCGTTAGGCGCGACGGACGCCGACAGTAGGAGCCTATCCGCGTTCCTCTGCCACGAATCTTCGTTGAACCCTTCGCGTAGGGTCTAGAAGTACGTCACGTATGGTATTGAGACCGTCAGAATGAATGGGCTCGTGATCATTGATCGTGTTCATCATTGGCTCAGTCGAACGTCGAATCATTCTCATTAATGCTACTAGCCGCACATATTTCATTCCAGGATACGCGCATGATAGATTTGTAAGATATCTGTGCGCCCTAGGTTTGTACGTGGATTTGCAAGGAATCTGTACGCCTTGGACTTTTAATAAATACGTATGTTCATCTCATACACTAGTGTAAGAGATTTGTACCTTATTTCATATACAAGTTGCATCTCGCTTCCAGAAGAGATTTACGTACTCCCCACCTCACGCGTACCTGTAAGAAACCTGCTCTCCTATCTCATGTATTCCGGTGGTGGTGGGGGGGGGAACTATACATCATATCAGGAGTAGATAATAGGGAAATTCCCTATTATCTACTCTTGATCATATCATGCACATAAGATTCGACATTTTGCGTACCTGTAGGAGATCGGGAAAACGTTGCTTGTCCTCGGGCCTGCCCTGCCTGCTCTCGTCACCCGGGTATATCCAGTTGATATCGAGACCATCGAAGTGAAACCGCCTCAGCAATCCAATGGCTTGTTTTGTGAAGTCAGCCCATTTGCTTCTGTTCATCGCAAGGTCGCTGCAAGGGCGAAAGAAACATGCACGGGTTCACTACACACAAACGCGCAGCGTGTGATTAAGGATACTGTTAGGGTTGGGAAGTGATTTTCGGTCGAAATTTCAATACCCATTTTATTTGATAGATCGCAGCCATGGGCAGCTATGCATACGTATAAATTATGTATGTAGCCTCTCAAACAGTTCCAAATCTCCGCATTAGTCAATTATTAACACAAGCGTTCAATCATGGGAAATTTAGAAAAGTGCTAATATCTCCATTGTTAGAAATGCTAAAGTTGCTGATTTGTCAAACGCTATTTCTCGAAACTCACAACTCCGATTCCAAAAATTTTTGCTACGTTTCAATGCTAACATATCAAAGGAAAAAGGTATCCCTGGAATTTTGTTTAAATATTATATTTTATAAGTTATGGCTCTTTGTTTACGAAATTGTTGCGTTTTGAAAATCACTACAAATTTTCGTACATCTTTTCAACTTATTTCCTAAATTAAAGCATTTAAAAAAAATTCCAGGGACCCTTTTTTAGTTCATATTATGAACAACTTATGGTTAAACGTTTAGGTCGCAACTCTGCTGTTTCTGAGAAATAACAAAAAAAGCATTTTTTGTATAAATTGACAATTTTTGCTGTCACTTAATTAGCGATGAGCTAAAGAAGCTTAATTTTTATCGAAAGCGTAGAGAAACATGTCTCTTATGTAATGGATATGAGTTTCATTTAATTTGATGAGCAGTTATGTTGCTCTGCCCTTTATACATTGTTACCCGTCCGTAACCCTAACAGTATCCTTAATATGCTGCACACACTGTACACGTTGTATCGTGTCAGCCGGAGACAGGAATGCGCCGCAGACGATAGAGCAACGCCTGTTTTGTCGTTCGATCATGATATTCGGTCAGTGTCAGTATCATATGACTGATCTATTGATAGACTCCTGATATATTGTACATGCATAACTACCGGGTTTACGCGCCTCGGGTCTCACTGGATCAAAGCATGGGCCGCGAAGCCTCCGAGCAGCTGCTGATAATTAATACACATACGACTGTGTCGACGACGCAAAACGACACGTGAAGTTACGCACGGCTCACCTAAACGACACGTGAAGTTACGCACGGCTCACCTAAACGACACGTGAAGTTACGCACGGCTCACCTAAACGACACGTGAAGTTACGCACGGCTCACCTAAACGACACGTGAAGTTACGCGCGGCTCACCTAAACGACACGTGAAGTTACGCACGGCTCACCTAAACGACACGTGAAGTTACGCGCTACTCACCTAAACGACACGTGAAGTTACGCGCGGCTCACCTAAACGACACGTGAAGTTACGCACGGCTCACCTAAACGACACGTGATGTTACGCACGGCTCACCCAAACGACACGTGAAGTTACGCGCGGCTCACCTAAACAACACGTGAAGTTACGCACGGCTCACCTAAACGACACGTGAAGTTACGCGCTACTCACCTAAACGACACGTGAAGTTACGCGCTGCTCACCTAAACGACACGTGAAGTTACGCACGGCTCACCTAAACGACACGTGAAGTTACGCACGGCTCACTTAAACGACACGTGAAGTTACGCACGGCTCACCTGAACGACACGTGAAGTTACGCGCGGCC
>NW_014577119.1:258141-265873 GCF_000485595.1 Priapulus caudatus | reverse complement strand
AAACGACACGTGAAGTTACGCACTGCTCACCTAAACGACACGTGAAGCTACGCACTGCTCACCTAAACGACACGTGAAGTTACCCGCTACTCACCTAAACGACACGTGAAGTTACGCGCGGCTTACCTAAACGGCTTGGGTCCCATCGAGTAACCGCCGACTGATAATATCACCTTCAGGCTGGGATTGAACCGCTTCAGTCGGATTACGGAGGAATAACCGCGACCTGCAAACATCATCAAACCTAGTCGCATTGCGTCATCACGCGTGGCAGCGTTAACATATTCGTGGCAGGTGGACTCGAATCTTTCGTCAATTTTTAATTTCCATCCAAATAAATGAATAATGTAAATAAATCATGTATGTGTAATGTATTTTTGTTTCTATGAAAAATTAATCATTGAATTGACTAATTATTTAATAAACAGCAGAAAAGACGCACGCAGTACAGTGCTCCCCTGCTTCATCTGGGACCGTGAAGATGTCCAGATTACGCTATGGACCTGTTTAAGCGGTGAGCACGTAATAAAATGCGTATAAGGATTGTGTTTGAAAGACATGCATGTATGTCGGTGGGTTGATCTACGTGTTTGATATAGCAATCGCGTATAACCTATGCCAAGAACCTCCCACTAGGCCCTTAGTTAGGACTGCGTATAGGTTTTCGTATCTACAAATACGGCTAATTCTATCCGAATTGCATGTTTGGTTTACGCGTGTTTACAATAACGCACGATCGAGGTCCTTGCAGTTGTACATTTCTTGTTTCAGTTTACGCCGCTGTCTTCTGCATGGAATCGCATGAGCAGCGGCAGCACCAGCAGACTATTAGAAGCACCATCACTGCATGTGCTGGCAGCGCGGTGCACCGTCTCCAAATAATGTCGGGAAATACGTCAGATAGGCAAATGGTCGACTTGAACAAACACGCGTCATATAATTATTCAATTATCACCGGGCTGACAGCGACCTTCCGCCCCGAGCCTCGGCTCGAGCCTTATATTTGTTCATGTACTTGACCTGACAAACACGCGCCACTGCACACAAGAATGTTGTCGAATTTGATTTCGTAAAATAAACTGTCAAATATAGGTCTACGTCCTCAGCGAATGCACCGATCAAAGCACGTACCAAATATCGCGAGCCTCCTGTTACGGGGGCGACGGACTATGGGGCGTCTATAGCTTGCATAGCGATCGCTGTGCGTGTCATACTAAGCAATGTTGCGACCTGGAAAACTACATCGCATGATAGTATCTTATATACGGGTATGATGTAGTTTCTGTTACAATACTGTTTGGTTTGCTTCCGGGGAGGCATGGCGTTGCATTATCTCAGCTAGTTCTATAGATATTGCAACAACAGTTACGGTTTACGCCTAGCATTCACCGGCCTACGCCCACGCGGAGGCGTGTAAATTTACCGCTGTATGCATCACACCAAGTGCACATAAACTATAGAGCGAACAACGATAAGAACCGCAAGTCACGTCTTAGTTTTGAACACCTGAATGACGTTATGTTACTCACGCAGTATGAACACTGCACTTCCTTATTAATAATAACCAGATTTTCTTGAGATGTGATGAGACCGACGTACCGCTTGCCTCTGCCTGAGCTCCTGAGCCGAGCTAGTAGTGCGCACAAATTTACAAATACATTTCTGAGTGATTGTCTCAGGCATTTCTACACTTGCGCTATTGCTAAATTATCTCGCCACAGTTTCTTGTGCTCTTGGCCCATATACCTGTTACCGTGTCGCCGCCATAGTCATTCCACTCGACCGCATCTATGATGTACTTCTCGCCCGTCAGATCTTCAACCCGGTTCAACTTGGCCACCATGTACATGACGTGTGTGCAGAGATCGGGATCGATGTCCGCCGGCGTGAAATGTCCATCTCCCTCCCTGCATGCCGGCGTGCAATGGCGAAATCGTGAGAATTAAACACGCGCGCGCGCGCGATCGACCCACAGACACTTGGAACACGCTAAGTAATGAACATGTGTGGTCGTAAATTTCTGAGCATTTGCCTGGTTAGGATTTGTGCTATCGTAGCAATGTCAACATCAAAAGTCATGTCAACGTTAGTTTTCTTAGGTCTATTAATATTATAGTAAATAATACAACGATTCCCTATTATCCACCTATTAATTACTCGGGATAATATTAATCTATATTAGCGTGCAGCGCGTTCGCAGAGATGAGCGGTGGGAGCAGCTGGTATTGTATAGGCGCATGAGCTTTTTTTATTATATAGAGCGCAATTAAACTGACATGAATGACATTTGATACGGGCCAGCACAAAGCCTAATATTATAAGGTTGGTGTTTGGAAATTTCTGTCTTAAGTGTATGATGATCGACTTGCCTCTCGGACTTCTCGGCGAAATAGACAGGAGCAGTAAGTATATATTATCGTTGGTTATGTTCGTATGTAGTGGTTGGGAAATTACATCTGTAAACACTTAATTCTTGCGTTGTCGATATGTGTTTGTGTTAATAAAACAGTTGTTTTTGAGCTTGTAACCATTCTTACGCTGTATTCCAGTAATAAAGTAACCACGCTAAAAGCCTAAGATGACAGAAATTTTCCGTACCTGTACTGGGACCAATTTGTATAGTAGCAAACGAGCATTCTAGAGTTGACTGTCCCTGACAGCCATACCAGTATCGCCATCAGCGTCCAGGTTATCCGGCGATGCATGACACAATGCGCTGACTCTATATAAACGGATGAAAAATTTCTCATTTAGCAGTATTATTGTAATGCGAAGTGGTTGATGATCTCCGTGTAGGTTTCTGTAGCGTCTACAGCGTAGACTTGTAGCAACCGTAGATTGTAGCAGCGTAGCAGATTGTAGCAAATAGAGTAGATATGACGTAGTTGCTAATTCGTTGTTGAACTAGGACTTTATTAGTACACGAACACGACAAAATATACAGCAACCTAGGTGGGTGACCGTGCCTAGTACCTGTCATCTCCGTTTTTGCCTATCTCTCTACATCGTCGTATGGGTAACGACTCGTTGACTCCGTAACTCGAAAACTAGCTCTCCGTCTCTCCGAGCGTCTATTTATACGCTTCTTAAAACAACCGGGACGCAATACAATCGGAACCAGTTTCTCAGTCGTTGCTTTACCAAAACAACAATAACTATAGCCCGCAGCCCTACAATACAACAGTATGACACGAGAGATCCCAGGGACAATAATTAAGAGAGTGCCCCGTGTTCATTTCCTCAATTAATGCTCATCGTGATTAATAGCTGAGAAACTAAATTACTCCGCGCTCGACTGTGTGTGTTTACGGTTCATGCCGATAGTTTCATCATTACTGCACACAGCTAAAAAGCTTTCTTACTTAGAAAATAGATCTGAAATCAAGAAAATTATCTTGTTTTTGGAAAATTTATCTAGTTTGTGTAAGATTGCAACTTTTCGAAAAAATTTCAAAAATCTCCACAAGATTTTTAAGATTATATATCTAGGTTTTGTTTCTAGTTTCAAGAATACTAATCTTATTTCTGTGTTAAGGTTAAATTCTTATATATAGGCGCATGTTGATAATTTTATTCTAAAAAATTTCGTGATAACCATAAAAATAATATAGATAACCTAATATGGTTATCTATATTATTAATATCGTGATAACCCTCAATTTATTGTATAGTTTCACTTGTGGTGTGAAAAGTATTGAGTAACGTTGCGCAACGTAAATGTCTATAGACACCTATATGCCAGAAGACGCTCAAGCAATGTATATATATTGCATGGTTAACCGTGCATATATAAAGACATTCAAATTATTATTAAATCTCAATTAATTTAAAGCAATAAATAAATAAATGAGTATGAAAGAAAATCATAAGATCTTTGGTTCTCAGTGAGCGGTACTATCGCACATGGCGACGATCGATGTATCGAAAAGTAAGAAACGGCATAGTTTACACGTATTTTTATTCCATAATACATGCTAACCTCGTGAAATTTCTTCGGTTGTTTGCATTTAATTTCTTATGATGTATAATATATTATTGCTAAAATAAATAAAATACTATTTATAACTAGTAGCATAGAAGTGCAGCCGGTGACGGATATCGGATGTTGATCAGCATGCGCGCGTGCGCACCTGTCCCATAATTATAGACACTCACTACCGAATAACACCATAGTAAGGTATTACGCGTGAAAATCAGCGAATCATCGTTGGAAAATAAAAATAAACCATTGCACACGTATTCTTGCGTGTTTATATTTCTCAAACGGAAAAGGTTAGGCTGGATTTGAATTTTTAAAAGCTAAAATCCTTAGCTGTTTGCGACGGTGCAGATTGCTCGTTCGGTGTACTTAATTTTGGTATGGTGGCCGGGATAGCCCGAGCATGTTTTTCCGCCTGTGTTACAACGCGTGGCCCATGCAGGAGGAGAAGTTCGCTCACAAATATAAAATTACGGAATAATGTAATAAGTTCGCGAAATATGCGTTCTCGCTTGCCACGACAATTCAGAAACTGGCATCGTAATTTCTCAAAAAATAACGACTAAGGATTTACTGGAATTTTGAGGAAAGTATATGGTCGACTCAACTTGTCTTAGACATGCATCGCTACCACTGGGCCGAGTGACGGGGCAGCGTGTGTCCCAGGCATACTATAGCCTCGTTCACACGAGACCTCGTATTTCTGAAATACGGTATTTGCGAAATACCGTATCTGAGACAAATACGCGGCCGAGCGTTCACACGCTGATTCGCGGCTCCAGAAATACGGTATTTGCGAGCTGCGAGCTGCTTTAAACAATCAAGCAAACAATGCGAAATAAACAATGCAATGCGCACCAACTGCCGATAAAATACGTAGACTGGTCCGCGCTCGACAGTTCCACTCGCATTACACTGGAACTGTCGAGCGCGGACCAGTCTATAAAATACGCGGCTTCAGAAATCCGGTATTTAGCGTTCACACGAGGAAATGCGCGGTCCAAGAAATCCGGTATTTCTCAAGCACGGCAAATTATTCGGGGTCTGGGAAGCCTCGTATTTACATGAAATACCGGATCTGTTTAGATACCGTATTTCTTGGGCCTCGTATTTTGCCTCGTGTGAACGCTAAATACCGGATTTCTTGCTACGTGTGAACGCGGCTTATGTAGCGATGCAATTTCATGCGAGTGAAATATAATACCGAAATGTAGGAATGTAGAGGACAAGCGACAGTGGCACACGCGCGGTAGAGAACTTAATTTTGAGAGGCGATGATTATAAAATGGTCTTACTGCACATTGAATAATTGACACCATAAGGCTACGGGTATTGGTAACCTTTGGGAAAACATATGGTGTGATTAGTTTTAGAGGGCCACGGGAGTCACGGTCAGTCACCAGTAGTAGAGAGCACGCATTAGGGTGCGGTCAATATAATTAATCATTGTCACGAGACAGTGGAAGCAACACATCCAACAAGCAACGCATACGAACAAGAGCTCTTGATACGAAGTAACGCTGAGAGGGTCTATGTCCCCCAGGGCACTATCGGAGGGTACCCTGGGTACGGTTCGATATATCGGAACGTACCCTGGTACTATCTAATATGCCGGACCGTACCTCGCCTACTCCACTAACGAGTCTAGGGAGTCGCGCCTACGCCTACTCCCTAACCCTAACCCTGGCTCAAAGATAGAGAGCATGTCCAGTAACAAACATCATCCTATCCTATCCCCGTCCTGGACATCATCTCTATGCTTGAACCCTAACCCTAACCCTAACCCTAACCATATCAGATAGTTACCAGGGTACGTTCCGATATATATCGAACCGTACCCAGGGTACCCTTCGGTAGTACCCTGGGGGACATAGACCCTATGAGCCGAAGTAACCAGTCTACCGAAAAGCCACGCCCGAAATATGTAAGGGAGAAGCCGCAGAGAGGAGAGAAAAAAGGGGAAGGAAGATGTGAAGGGGGTAGAGAGAAGCGATGTAGGCGAGGGGAGAGATGTCGGAAGGAGACGAGAGTGATTAGAGATATGACTGACAATTGTAACTGTGCTGGGCATCGAATAAAACAACATTTTCCTGTGAAGCCTGCTGTTCGCCTCATAAAAGACTGTGTACATTTACCTCGTTACAAAACCTTTACCGAAATGATTAGGGGTAGAGTTAGAGTTGAGCGTCTAACTAATGGAGTTAATACTCCAATCCGAGTTCTAAGCGACAGAATAGACTTTCTGTCTTTCTGACGTTCTTTCTAATTGGCTCTCCTCATAGCGGACAGAGACGGAAGAGCTCCACAGAGCACGCGCGATCGATCTCCTTTTATATTAAGAAACAGTACAGCAGACTGTGTGTAGTTATCGCGTCTTCTACAATAAGATATATAATATAAGAGAGATCGGAAAGTCCAGCTGTGCTATGTAGGTCGCAAAAAAGGGGGTATAAAATGACCGAGGCGCGCTTAGGAAAGTACATGATTAATGTAAACACTCGTGCGTTTTTAGTTTTTGCATTAACTCAAACATTGCAAAATATCCCAAACGACCACAATCATATTTGTAAATGTTTATGAAAACAGCAATGCGCCTGTGAATTGAAGTACGATGTTAGTGAAGAGAATTATAGATAAAAAAACCTAGAATAGTCCCAGGCGCGTAGCCAGGGGGAAGGGCGGTGGGGGCGGTCGCCCCCCCCCAAAACGCCGGCCAAAAAAAGAGAGAGAGAAGAGAAAAAAGTAAGAGGACGTAGGAAGAAAAAGGAGCATACAAAGACACATGGCAAAGACTGTGTTAAAAAGATTATAAAAGAAACAACAGATATCTTTTAATTATTTAAAAATATTTTGTGAAATGAGCTTTGAGCCCAGCGCAGTTCTGCTTTCATCCAGCTCGGCATAACATATCATGCGTACCTACACAATAATATGACTATCGAGCTCTACGGATATTTTGTGTACAGCGGGTCGGGTTCTCTACGTGCTACTTGTGTATTCTTATTTTGTGTCTGACCTGTCACACAGTCCTGCTAGCAATTACGGAAATCTTATGATGAAATGCTGATTGTTTGGTGATTGGTTGATTTAAACGTCAATATATTTATCACATGCATGATGCTATTTTCTGAAGATATCCTAAAAAAAAATCGAAATCTTGTTTAACAATAAATCCAATATTATTTTTGAAAATTTAGGATTAAGAATTGAGAACGGTACAACGAATCGTCTTATTTCTCTAATATAATTTTGAAACGTCAGAGCTTCCGTGAAATGCAGAAATAAGAAATTGCAATTCTTACCTGTGTTTTAATACATGTATTATTACTATAGTAACCTAACTGTGTACGCTCTTTGAAAAGTAATGAAAAGTGTTTTGAATCCTAACCTGTAGGGTTGAGTCTAGGGTTGAGATAGTGTCATCAGACATGAGAATATGGCCCACAGTATGCCTCAGATTGCAGGAAAATGGCTTAAATATTTCAAAATTTTCTGCCTTTTTCATGCCCCCAGACCCCCCTAGCACTGGCATCAGGAGTAAGATAATATAGGATCCTATATTATCTTACTCCTGCTGGCATGCCTACGGCACGTGCCAAACGTACGGTTGTCAAATTTGGCATGTGCGTGCATGTATGTATGCATGTGTAAATGTATGTACGTGTGTTTGTGTGTGTGTGTTTGTGTGTGTGTGTGTGTGTGTGTGTGTGTGTGTGTGTGTGTGTGTGTGTGTGTGTGTGTGTGTGTGTGTGT
>NW_014577119.1:246161-258116 GCF_000485595.1 Priapulus caudatus | reverse complement strand
TGTGTGTTGTCTGTGTGTATGTTCGTGCTGTGCGCGATCCGGTTTGCCGTAAAATATTGTATGGCTTGGCTATGATAGTATGTTGATGGCTAATGCGTCGATCAATCTCCTCACACTTCCTCGAGAGCTTCGCACATCTTCAGTGCTCATTGCCGGCCCCACCCCCACTAAAATTAAAATCCTAGTACGCGCGTGAATATCCTATACTACATGTTATAAAACTGGAGGTTTATACCCCAATTATCTATTCAATATGGCGGCGGGTACTTTCTGATTTGGCTTATTTGTGTAGATGTAGAGCGCGACCCTGACGTTCATGCATGCTCAGCCCCTCCCCCCGGCGTGACTGAAGTATAGACCGGTTTTCTGCGGAACACGTAATAATGCGTAATTTGCTGCGGGGTAATGTAGTAGTATCTTTGACGCCGATGAGGGTTCTCTGCAGGGCTAAGTGCACACGATGATATGATAAAAGCGACGACAGTTAGGCAGACAAATGTAGAGAAAGAGATAGAGAGAGAGAGAGAGAGAGAGAGAGAGAGAGAGAGAGAGAGAGAGAGAGAGAGAGAGAGTAGGAAACAGGTTTACAGGTAGATAGATGGGGGCGTGTGCGCACGTACGTGCATGTTTGTGTGTTGAGTATGCACGCGTAACTGTGTGTTCGTGCAGGTGCGCGTGTGTTCGTGTGTGCATTGGTGTGTGCTTGAGGCATTGACGTGATGCGGCCATAATGACGAGGCGCGCCGAGGATTGACACTTTGTGTCTTCCAATCACAGCCTACGCCGCACCAGTTTTTTATAATTTTAAGATGGGGGTCCATTGGACCACCAAATCACCGATCTCAGGAACTAGGGCATTCTGCTATGCTAGAACCGTTTCCTACGATAGAGTTTGCCACAAATACGAAAATAACACGCTGTTTAGCACACTACGTCCTTCTGTTGCATTTTCGCATCTCCGTAATCAGAATAAGCCCCGCCTTCTTCGTTGATGGGCATGAATGGGGCGTCACCGACGTGACCAGTTACTGTAACTACTGTCTTTCGCCAGCCTGTTTACTTTTCGTAAATAATGAAATGCCCGGCCGATGCATTTCGCATCGAAGTGGAAAATTTTCGGCATTTTCACTCGCTGTCGGAAGTGAACGAGTGCGTCATTCATTGAACATTGAAGTTTTTTTCAAATTAAATAATTCCGAAAATCACTAACCGCGCTACTCGATTGTTTTGGCCAATGAACGTAGCTGTGTGTGACGTCTTGCCCGCGCGCTTTATGCTTGGCTTAGCGGGCCTCGAAATGGATATTGGAGGCAGGCACCTCGCAACACGCATGTTTGTTTACGTACGGTAGCTGTTACGGTACGGTATGTTTGTTTTGTAGCTTAATTTGTAACGTACGGTGTTCGGGAGTTCTGCGATGATAACCTCGTAATTTCTGAGCATTTCTTAAGGTGCATGGAACATTTTACCAATTTAGTGGTGTCAGTTAGTCACGGATATGTCACAGTAATTAAGTACTAACCGTATACGTTTCACATACGTTCACCTATTTTGCACACAGGCGGTCGATCATTGTGAAAAATTGTGTGAATATTTATTTTTGTTAAGACGTTCCAAGTGCCTGTGCTTTCAACAGTCTTGTACGTCGATGCACGTGCGTCAAGAGCCACAAACTCAACACAATTTCATCTCTGTTATTGTTTACACTTGAATGCGTGATTGATCAGGGAGGGAGTGCATGTTAGAGGGAGACATTTTCTTTGGGGTTCTGAAAAACACAATTCCACTTGACAATTTCATGGGCCATTTCAATTGGAAGCTGTGCATAATGGACCCCCAACAAGCCCTTTGACTGACTAGTCAAGAAATTCAAAGGTCTGTATATTGCTCTTATTTAGCCGCCGATAGTTCTTATTTAGAAGAAAGTCTTCATTGTTATCTTCTAAAACTACAGACCATCCGCTGACCGCTGTGGAGACGTGCGGCGGGCCTCGAATTTGGCGCACGTCTCCACTGCATGCGGACAGCGCTTCATACTTGAACATCCCCGCGGTTGCGTGCGCATATCCCGCGGAACTGCACGTCTCAGCCGCGCGCAGCGCTCATGATCAACAGCAAAGCTGTGCCACGCAACCTTGCATCATGTCTCTCTGGATAAGATCCGTAATGGGATGAGATTCCACATGATTTCGTCGCACACAGTTGCTGATAAACGTAGTCATAAAAGGCAAGAGCGATTACTGTAAAAAGCCCACTGTACCGCATGGAGAATAATTCACCCGTGTCACCCATGCATTACACAGCATCCGCTACCCTCCACGTTAGTCGCGCATCTGAAAATTACTGTTCATGTATGCGTTATCAAATAGGACATCGTTACAAAACATTACACTTTTGGTACATGTACAGGAAATCGAAACCAAAATGTGCAGTGATAATGCATAGTGATAGCGGCGTTGAAATGGTTCTAAGTTGGCGGTAAACCATTGATGTTACTCATACTGTTTAAAAACCTTTCGACACTTGCGAGTCGGCGAAGCGGAGTTGCATATCCGTGTGCGTGCGTGTGTGTATGCGTGCGCGCGCGAAATCGTTCTCGCATGGTTGTAAATGTATTGTAGGTGTGTAGGGTACTAAACGATACGGAGCCCGGGAAGGGACATGTGAGAAATATTTTTATCTCATTAAAACGAGATAATTATCTCATTAAAACGACATATTATCTCATTAAAACGACATAATTATCTCATTAAAACGAGATAATTATCTCATTAAAACGACATATTATCTCATTAAAACGACATATTATCTCATTAAAACGACATAATTATCTCATTAAAACGACATATTATCTCATTAAAACGACATAATATCTCATTAAATCTCCGCTACTCTGCTTACATCCTTCCAAATCGTTTTATTATTAGGATAGGAGCGATGATGAACTCGCACGTGGGCATGGCGCAGAGTGATAGGAGAGGGAGAAGGAAGAAGGCGGGAGACAGCGACAGAGAGAGGGAGAGAGAGAGAGAAAGGATAGAGAGAGAGAAAGAGAGAGATAGAGAGAGAAGAGAATGCTGCTGCTGCTGATGCTGCTGCTGCTACTACTGCTGCTACTGCTGCTGTTACTGCTGCTGCTGCTGCTGCTGGCTACTGCTGCTGCTGGCTGCTTACTACTACTACTTACTGTCTGCTGGCTGCTGGCTGCTGGCTGCTGCTGCTGCTACTACTACTACTGCTGCTGCTGCATGGACGTGAACGTGAGCTATAGCGTAATCTAATCGGATTAAGCTGTTCGTCAGGTGTGGGCGAGTGAAAGCGATACATACATTTCGCTAGCGTTTCGCCAAGGCTGTCATCCCAAAACACTCAACACACAACACACAGCAGCCACGGGGTCCGGGGCCTAGCGGACGATGTTACTGGGCTCGTTGGGGGGCCGTCTCGTCACCAGCACAACACGGCGGCCACAACATCACCACACCACACACACAGCGGCACACACACACACACACACACACACAACACACACACACATTATACACAGCACACACCCGCGCACACATACAGCACACGCACACACACGGCACACACACACACACATACACACGCAGCACACACACACACACACACGACACCACACCACACACACACACACACGCAGCGCACAACACACAACTAACGCTGCGACTCGTTCAGACGACGAAACGTCACCTACGCGACGCTTCTAATGTCCGTCGCGCATCATCTCTGCCTGCCTCCTTGCTGCTTGCCTTTTTCTCTCTTTCTTTTGCATCCTCTCTCTCTCTCTGCTTCGCTCACTCTGAGGATCTCGTCTCTCTCTCTCGGTCTCTCTACTGCTGCTGCGCCCGCCTTTCGCAGAGAGAGCGCGAGAGCGGCGAAAGCGCGCGAGGAGAGAGAAAGAGCGCGGCGAAAAGAAAGAGAGAGAGCGAGAGAGAGAGAAGAGAGGCGCGCAGAAAAAAGAGAGAGAGAGAGAGAGCGCGCAGCGTGAGAGGGAGAGAGAGGGAGACAGAGAGAGACAAAAAGAGAGAGAGAAAAAGAGAAAGAAAAAGAGAAAGAGATAGAGAGAAAGAGAGAAAGAGAGAAGAGAGAGCGGAGGAGAGGGCGAGAGAGCGAAAGAGCGAGGGAGAGTAGGCGCGTGAGAGAGAGAGAGAGACGCAGACAGGATGGCGAGACAGTAAGAGAGGGAGAGAGAAAGAGAGAGCGAGAGAGAGAGAGAGAGAGAGCGGGTATACAAGAACTTGCGCACGAGAGACGAGGTGTGGCGTTAGAATGGAGTGTGTGAACGAGCCGGGAAACAAGGACTGTACCAACAGGAACTTTCGCAGGAGGAGAGTTTGTATAGGGGGCGCGCGTGCCCTAGAGCACCCGAACGACTTTGCACGGCGCCGTCGCGAGCAAGGAGAGGTTCGTGGTCTGCTATACTGTCTATAGCAATGTGCTAATACCTGTGCCTAATAGCGCTGTGCTATACGCTGTCCTATAGCCTGTGGCTATATGCGCTGCTGCTGGCGGCCCGGCTGTGTGCGCTGCACAGGGGAATCTCACATGGCCGCTGGTTGGCTAGGAAGAGGGGAAGATGAGGAGAGGGTGAGGAGCCGAGGAGGTGCGTGAGGCGGCGGGAGAGAGATGGGGGAGCGAGATAAAAATGAGAGGAGGTGTGTGAGGCGTGAGAGGGAGAGTGTAGGGGATGAGGGAGAGGGAGGAGGAGGTGCATGAGGCGGCGGGAGAGAAGGGGGAGCGAAGATAAAAAGAGAGGAGGAAGTGTGTGAGGCGTGAGAGGGAGGAGGTGTAGGGATGAGGATAGGAGGAGGAGGTGCATGAGGCCGAGCGGGAGAGAGAGGGAGGGCGAGGTTAAGAGAGAGGAGGTGTGTGAGGCGGGGAGAGCGAGGAGGTGTAGGGGTGAGGGAGAGGGAGGAGGAGGTGCATGAGGCGGCGGGAGAGAGAGGGGAGAGCGAGGGTAAAGAGAGAGGAAAGATGTGTGAGGCGTGGAGAGGGAGGAGGTGTAGGGTGAGGGAGAGGAGGAGGAGGTCCATGAGGCGGGGCGGAGAGAGAGGGGAGCGAGGTAAAGAGAGAGGAGGTGTTGTGAGGCAAGGAGAGAGAGGAGGAGGTGTAGGAGGCGGCGGGAGAAAGAGGGGAAAAGCGAGGTAAAGAGAGCGGTACGGAGAGCGAGGTAAAGAGAGAGGAGGTGTGTGAGGCGTGGAGATAAAGGAGGTGTAGGGGTGAGGGAGAGAGAGGGAGAGGAGGTGTAGGAGGCAGCGGGAGAGAGAGGGGGAGCGAGTAAAGGAGGCGACGGAAGGAGAGGAAGAAGGTGTTAGAAGATGGGGAAGGCGTGGCATGGGAGCGAGGTATATGAAGGAGGTATAAAAGGTAGGAAGAGGCCCATTATACATCTCTCATCTCTCCCTCTCTTTTCCCGATCTCTCGCTGCTCTCTCTCTCTCCTCTCCCCCTCTCATTTCTCTATCATTTTCTTCCTTCTCTCTTTCCTTCGCGTCTTTCTCTTTCTCATCGCTCTCTCTCTCTCTCCCTCTCTCGGCTCCTTTCTCTTGCTCACTCCGCCTTCTCCCTCTCTCAGAGATCCGTCCCCGCATCACGTGCGTGCTCGTCCCGCTCGCTCTCATTGTCGCGGCAAATGTTTGCCTTTGATGGGTTTAGGCACCCACTTAGCTAAGCATGAGAATGGGTTCGGGCGAGCGGAGAGATGCGCCATTCACGAGAAGAGCGGCGAGAAGAGAAAGAGGAAAGAGAAAGAGAAGAGGAAGAGAGAGAAGAGAGAGAGAGAGAAGAGAGAGCAGAGATGAGAAAGAGACGAGAGAAAGAGAGAGAGAGCAGAATGGCAGTAGAGTAAAAGAGAAGAGTTGTACATGAATGGGGAGGGAGCGATGGTAAGATGGGGGTGAGAGGAATGATGGGAGGAAGATAGGTAGCATAGGGCAGCGGCGGTGGAAAACGTTGGGGAGATCGGTGGTGCAAATAGAAGAGGGATGGCAACGAATGGAAGGAGGTAGGGTCGATAAAAAAGGGAGGAGGAGGTAGCCGTGGATGGAAGGATGAAGGGAAGCGTAGGGAAGACTTGATACACTAAAGATCGTTGGCGTGCTCTGTAGAGACAGTGTAACACATGTAAAGGAGTAGAGGAGTGCTTTGAGATGAGGTATGAAGTCATGCGGTGTACGATTAGGGTTGTGAGTCATCGCTTATGGATGCTGTTCGCATGAAATAGAGTCGCGTTAACTGAAGGTCGAACCAAGGGTTAGAAAAAGAGGTGGCGGAGAGAGACAGAGAGGAAGGGAGAGGGCGAGAGAAGAGAGAGAGAGAATGAAGACGAGAGGAGGAGATGAGAGAGAGAGAGAGGAGAAGGTGAGAAGAAGGAGGAGGAGAGACGATGGCGAGAGATTAGAGCCGTGGGGTTGGTGACGTCGGTCGTCTGACATGACGATCGAGGTTAGTGTGTGTTGCGTGTGGCTTGGGTGTGTGTGTGTGTGTGTGTGTGTGTGTGTGTGTGTGCTGTGTGTGTGTGTGTGTGCGTGTGTGTGAGTGTGTGTGGTGTGAAGTGAGTGTGTGGTGTGTGCGCCGCTGTGGTGTGTGTGTGCGTGTGCGGTGCGCGTTGCGCGTGCTGTATCCTGTGTGTGTGCGCGGTAGCCGGTGCGTGCGTGGCGTGCTGCGCGCTGTGTATGTGTGCCTGTGCGTGCATGGCGTGATGTGTGTGTATGTGTGTGGTGAGTGCTTTGGGATGATCAGCCCTTTTGCGCGAAACGCTGCGAAAGGATCTATGTATCGTTTTCACTCGCTACACCTGGGACGAACAGCTTAATTCGGATTAGATTAGCGCTTATAGGGCTCACGTTCTCACGTCCATGCAGCCAGTAGGCAGTAGTAGCAGCAGCAGCAGCAGCGCAGTCAGAGCAGCTAGTCTAGCAGGCAGCAGTAAGCACGTCGAGCAGCAGGCAGCGTAGCAGCAGCAGCCAGCGCCGAGCAGCGAAGCTAGTTGTAGTAGTAGTAAGTTAAGTAGTAGTAGTAAGTAGTAGTTAGTAGTAGTAGTAGTAGTAGTAGTAGTTAGTGAGTAGTATACTAGTATAGTAGCCAGCAGCAGCAGTTAAGCCGCAGGAGCAAGCACAGCAGTAGTGTAGTAGTAGGTCAGCAGGACAGCAGAGCAGTAAGTAGTAGTTCACAGGCAGCAGCAGGAGTTAGTAGCAGCGAGCGCGCAAGCAGCAGCAGAACGCACCCCACCACGGCAGCGGGCGGCGGCAGTAAGCAGCAGGCACTAACAGCAGTAGCAGCAGTAGTAGGCAAGTCAGGCAGCAGCAGCAGCAGCAGCATTTCTCTTCTCTCTCTCTCTCCTCTCTCTCTCTCTCTCTCTCTCTCTCTCATCTCTCTCTCTCTCTCTCTTCGCCTCTCTCTGTCGCTGTCTCCCGCCTTCTTCTCTCTCCCTCTCTAATTCACTCTCGCCCATTGCGCGCTTTTGCGTCGGGTTCAAATCGTCGGCTCCTTACCTAATATTAAAACTATTTGGTAAGACAATGTAGAGCAGAGTAGCGAGATTTAATGAGAATATTAATGTAGTATTATAAAAGATAATATGTCGTTTTAATGCAGATAATATGTCGTTTTTTTTGTTTAATGAATACTTAATCCTCGTTTTTAATGAGATATTATCTCGTTTTACATGAGATAATTATGTTCGTTTAATGAGATAATATGTCGTTTTAATGTGATAATTTCTCGTTTTAATGAGATAAAAATATTTCTCACATGTTCCACTTCCCGGGCTCCAGTATTAGTAGCGAGGTACAGCTTCATGCCATGAGAATAATTATGTATATTAATGGGAGCGATCGCTGTAGTCCTACCGTGTATTTAACAAGGCTCGGCGGCACACGTGAAGTATTTTACTCAAGTAAAATATGCATGCAGTCATAAATACTTCAAGCAAATATTTTCACGCTGTCCGGCCGCCACAACGTGAGTAAAAATTACTTCAAGGTTGTAAAGGTGGTAATGCTGATTCACGTGACTGTGCGCCAGCAATACTGGGCGCAGTCATCTTTAAAATTATTAAACGCATACGCTGTGAGTACAGTGTTTGAGTAAATTTGACGCAGCTAGCGAGGCGCACACGGTTGAGTATTTTGACGCATGAGTCAAAAAATTATCAAACATGCTTTGATATTGAGTTTCTTGATGCAAACAAAATCCGGGCGACACGACGTGAGTATTTTGACGCACACGCACGCACGCACGCACGAACGCACGCAGCGCACACAGACCACACACACCACAGCACACACACACACACACACACACACATACACACACACACACACACACACATCACACACATGCAACCGCTCGCCGACTAGCAAGTGTCGAAAGGTTTTTAAACAGTATGAGTAACAACAATGGTTTACCGCCAACTAAGAACCATTTTAACGCCGCTATCAGTATGCATTATCACTATGCTGGTAGGTCAGTTAGTGCAGACGTGTAAGTGTGAGATGTTATGCTGATAACTGTTACCTAGTACTCATATATATATATATATATATATATATATATATATATATATATATATAATTTTTAGATACGGACTATAGATATTTGATCATCGTCTTACCTGCTTTCGGTCCGTATGTGTCCCAATCGAGCAGTCGAACGTATATAATAACATGCAAATGCGTGCGGATGTAAACCTGACCACCTGACCTGTGCTGATGTGTGCCACTGTGCGAGCGTTTCTGCTCTGTTCAGTGAGCGCTTCGTGAAGGCGTGTCTGTGCGCATGCAGGTGCGCGCGCTTGGAGAGATGGGCATCCGCGCGCAACGATGTCTTGCAGGTAAGTGGGATATTTTTGTGGCTACAGCGAGCAGGTTCCAGCAACAGCAGCCGTCGACTTATTGTTCACCGCTATCCGTTGCAGCGCTGACCCCTTCGCTGGCACCGAACGCCATGAAAGGGCAACTTTCATGTGTGCGACGTTACGTCCGTAGTTCTGTGTTTATGTTTTGTGGCAATACCATTCGAGTGTGCTATTCTATTCGACGTTATATATGTATAGTGGATGCCTCTCATACAACTAGAAATCATAAACCGTTAGATTCTTTATGTGGCACAAGTTACGTGCGCAAGATTAAAAGGCCTGGATATAGATTCTGACGTCATTTAGCATAAATTAAGCGCATATAGCGCATGTACAGAAACTTTCCAAGTATTTTTAAAGAATATTTGTGTCGAGCTTCTCGCATAGCGGAGAAACTCCGAGGCATAACGCAAATCTATACAATACCACTACAGACTTTGAACAGATTCAACGCGAATTCATTGAGCTCGGTGACATTTGTCGGCCTAATTAGTAAAATACCGTGGAGTAGCTCGACTTATCATGCCTCATACAAGCTAGCGCTACAGTAATGTAACAAGATTTACAGCAAAACTGTCGCCTAATAAAACAAACGTTTCGTTATCGAGAGAAATACCACAATCAAGTAATTACTGTGTGATCATGCAGTTTACACGAACGCAGCGACAGATGCCATCATGCCAGTAACAATGTATTGGGCCTGCTATAGGCATGATAGCCGATTGAGTAACACGAGATGGAAAGTTGGATGAATATAGAGTCGTTTCACGAAGAAGTACCAGCGATTGGCTGATTGACCTCGTTTTGATGACGTGATGTGTCATTGTTTTGGCTGGATGAATAATCTGGTCAGGAATAGCCCGGCTACTGGTCAAGTGTCTTCTGTCGCTCGAGTCAGACTGCGCAGTTAGTATTTTAGCCAAGGAGCGAAGAGCGAGGAAGATGCTTGCTCGTTTGGTTACTGAATTTTGTGATAATGTCGTAAAATTACGTGACGTGAAGGAGGCAGAGACGCCCTGTTTTGGGAGTTCGTGTGTAAGAGCGGCGCGCGTATGGATTACGGAAAGAGATAGAGCGAGAGAGAGAGAGAGAGAGAGAGAGAGAGAGAGAGAGAGAGAGAGAGAGAGAGAGAGAGAGAGAGAGAGAAACCAGTAGAGTAGTTCAGAGAGTAGAGAAAAGACAGCATGAACTACCCGGTCGAGTGTAGTTATGCGGTTGTAGTGATCTTGTGTTAGAAGCGTTAATATATTTGAATTGGTTTGGTTTGGAGAAAAGAAGCTTGCTAAGAAGCTTGTTAAGAAATGTTGTTTTAGGAGTAAATATTATTTTGCGAAATTCATTGTATAAATTCTTATTGTCTTATTATTTTTCTTAGTTTTAACAGCTTATCTATAAATCTAGTGAAATTACCTATGTAGTTGTGGTCTCCCGAGTACAATTAACTGGCTATGTGCCAGTCAAACAATTTCCAATACGTTATAATGACAGAAGTCTTTATATCCACAATGTGCTCATAATAATGTACGTCTTATGCCACTCAGTAGGATCACCTCCGCTTAAACACCAAATGCGTATGAGGTGCGATGCACACGGGGAGGTATCGCAAAAAGTGGTCGAAATTAGATGGGCCGCACGCCGCGCGATGGCATTTATGGAACACGGTTAAAAAAGGGCGACGTCGCGTTTGAAAACGGGCGACGTCGCGTTTGAAAAAGGGGCGACGTCGTGGTTGAAAAAGGGTGACGTCGCGTTTGAAAAAGGGCGATGTCGTAGTTGAAAAAAGGCGACGTCGCGTTTGAAAAAGGGCGACGTCGTGTTTGAAAAAGGGCAACATCGCGTTTGAAAAAGGGCGACGTCGCGTTTGAAAATGCGCGACGTCGTGTTTGACAAGGGCGACGTCGCGTTTGAAAATGCGCGACGTCGTGTTTGACAAGGGCGACGTCGTGATTGAGGAAGGAATAAAAAACACGACGCGCCATGGCAATTTTGGAACACCATAATTAAGCGCAGTATACCAATGTTGCAGCTACGCCCAGTGCTGTCAATGCGCGTTTACAAATAATTATTGTTTCTACCGATAGACGGCGGGACGATGGCATATTTGACTACGAAGCGTGAATATTGTATTCATACTTTCTGGAGTAAGTACACCTACAGACGCTGGATTTTATTCGCTCCTGATATTATACCTGTTTATCTTGTTTTCTGTTTTTTAATGCAACTACCCAACGACATTATCAGTGGATGTTTATACTTGTTAGTGCTATTTGATAGTGAACGCGTCAATAATGCAATACATTTTATATGTATTAGGGAGAACCCTCTGTCGTCTGTCCGGCTTACAAATGCAGTCTATTCTTGTCAGCCAATCACGGCGCGACCTGGACGCGGAAGGACGACAGATTATTTAGGTTATCACAATATTTTGGCTACTGACTACGTGCAGGTACATACGAGGGGGAGTAATGCTTGCAACGCGTGCGGACAATATTGGCCTTGGCCTTCAGACGACCCTGACTATAGATCCCGAAACGCATAGGACTGACATCTAATCGGTTCTTTCGTTGCGCATTCGTGCATCCTTGACTCTAGCTCTACCCGTGTAACCGTGCCTGCGGCGGAGCGCATTCTTGTTATAATCTGTTAAAATCTTTCCGGATTTTTCTTTATTTTCTGTCGCTGCACGGTTCTTATGCATATCCTATATAATATTTATTTATCAGCATCACCGCACACATAACCTACATTATGGAGCATACAAATATATACAAATATTGGCGCCTGTCTCATGTTTTAAGACTAGTTTATTATATCCATATCTGATTTACATCAATCCACCATCTATGGTGATAAACAAAACATTTATATCATAACTTGGAACAACTACGCATATACACGCATATATATATATATACATACACACACACACACACACACACACACACACACACACACACACACACACACACACACACACACACACACACACACACACACACACACACACACACACACACACACACACACACACTACACACACACACACACACACACACACACACACACACACACTAC
>NW_014577119.1:234005-246151 GCF_000485595.1 Priapulus caudatus | reverse complement strand
ACTACTACTACGTACACTACACACACACACACACACACACTACACACACACACACACACACACACACTACACACACACACACACACGACACACACACACACACACACACACACACACACACACACACACACACACACACACACACACACACACACACACACACACAAACACACACGGGCGCGCGCGCACGCAATGTATGCATACGCATATTATTGCATTCATTGCATATACACATAAGCAACAAATTTTAGCATGCACTGCTACTGTGGTGTTGAGGATAACATTATAAATGCAATTTTATATATATATATATATATATACATTATATATTAGAAATGCAAGCAATTACTAACGCAGTGTGTGCCCCCATATCGACACGGTCCCCAGGTCAACTCAAGTAGTTATCGATACTTCACTTGGCAAATCAGTGGACTACCTTTACCACGTTATGGTCACTGACTTCGCAGTTATGAATATAAACCCCCGATTTCGCCAGAGAAAACACAGACGTCACCATGCAGGTGTCTCTCGAGCTATCCGGGTCAGAGTCACTATAGCCGATTTCAGCTGCTGCTACCGCTGCTACCGGACTCTACACTGTCGTAAGATATGCATTGCTTGTAACTGGTGTTTGCTTATGTCTGCTAGCTATGTCTATGTATATGATTGTCATTATGCTTTGTAGTTATCTCTTGTTATTGCATTCTGTGCTTCAACGTTCCATTTGGCATAAGTGCGCCTTGCCCACGTATATCTAACTGTTCACGAACCTGTGCCTATACAATCACGTGCCTATACTATGCTACACATGTTATACTTAGCATACACGCCATTATACTACTGTTACGGTCACACTATTTAATAGACCAAGTTCACCTTGTAAATATCATCTAAACACAAATAGTATTTATTATAATAGTCGATATCTATTAAAAAAAATTGTCTCACTAACGAATTGTACGAGATAACAAAAATATCTATCACTAACAGAATATTATGATATGTCATCGAGCAGTTATTCTAGAGTAAACCAGGGATACGTAACTCTCATATATTTCTTAACTAGGACTTCAATAGACGCAATAGACGACATGCAAAAACGACAGGACCAATGCATTACGATTCTTATTGATGATGATATCACAGTACACTTTAAACCACACGTCTAGATCTACAGTATTATGCGATGACGAAATACAAAATTCTAACTGGCGCGCGTTGGTGGGATCGGCCCACAAACGACGATGCCGTCATTGTAGCTATTCTGATATCCCATTTACTATTATACTGATCTTACATTATTATAACAATTTTATTTGCGTAGACATATCGCCATAATATGAACAATATTTCGCGATCATGACGAGTATAATGCGTACAGGGTAATGCCACGAATACAGAACACGCGTAAAATTCAAAGTACTAGTATTACATCTAACAGGAGGAGAAACCCATAATGCAAGGCTGAACTGAATTCTGGTCATAACGATGATGATATAATACGGGAGTACTCAGTGTACGCCATCGTGCTATCTCTCCAAATACGCGCATATAGGCATCATGACTAGGCGTACACATCCCTAAGCAGACTCTGGATCTGTCGAATATAGCGTTCTAGAATCCACCAAGATCCTGCTCTCAGACATTCAATTTGTTCAGAAATCGCTCACACAGGAATCGTTCTTCTGAACTAATGATTATTCAGCGACCACTGATTCATATTGAGTAACCACTAAGCCCCTGCATCGTAATATACTAAATTGAATACGAAATTATCATCTAATTTATCAACTCTCTAACTGCGTCTAACGAAACACGCATTTTTAAGCTAACACGAGGTGCCATGCACGCCTATATACAGGAGGGCAACATAACATATAATAAAAATAAAAACATATATGACACTTTGGCATGGGAAGTTATACCAACGTCCCTTCACACGTCTCTCCTAATGCGTACTGCAGCTTTTCGCTCTTACAGAGTAAACCCTCTAACATTTCTCCGTCGATCGAGATTAAAACGGCCATATTACATTCACCAAGTTGCAAAATCGCTCGGATTACTAAACAAACTATACTGAAAATTACTGGAAGGCGTATATAAACCCCTAACATTCTATTCAGGACCACGTATCAAGCAACATCCCCTATCATGGTCAGTAACAGTAATAATAAGTATAAGTATAAGTATAAGTATAAGTATAAGTACAAGTACAAGTATAAGTATAAGTATAAGTATAAGTATAAGTATAAGTATAATTATGCACGAAGATAGTAGCTGGTAATGACAGACGATATAAATTATCATGCTCAATGTGAGAAACGCATTCGATATACATGCCAGCATGCATTCACGAATCTATGAAGAAAGTACGTATCTTAAAATTGACCGGTTCGGAGCACCACCGGAAACCTCGCTTCTACTTACCTCGCCTCATTCCTCCCTCTCTTTCTCTCTCTCTCTCTCTCTCTCTCTCTCTCTCTCTCTCTCTCTCTCTCCCTCGCTCTCTCTCTCTCTCTTTCTCTCTCTCTCTCCCTCGCTCTCTCTCTCTCTCTCTCTCTCTCTCTCTTTCTCTCTTCATCTCTCGCTCTCGTCCCCGTCTCTCTCCCTAGCTTTCTTGCTTTCTACACGCTATCCACAGATCCGTAGCTTTGCTGCTGCCAGTCCTCAGCGCCTTTCCCCTCGCTGCTTATACTCCTCACCGACATCAATGAGCTGAACCGCGAGAGGGCGCTGTTCGCCATCTGGGTGGGCGAGTTGAGACCTCTGATGAACGGGAAGCTCTCGAGCGACGACATGCTGTCGACGTAGTGCTCGTGGAACTGAAAGTCGGCCACCTCGATGATGGGACGTCGCTGCTGGGTGACGTGGTGGTAGGTGATCCCGGCGACGCCGACGCCGATAGTGCAGATGAAAAACCCGAGCAGTAGCATGGCGACGGCGTTGATTCGTTCGTCTGTAACGACGACAATTATTAATGTAAACATTTGGGTATAGCCTTATTATAGGGATTCACGTTGCATAGCGTCAAGCGGGATTTGCCCAACACAGTGTCGCAATTGTGGAAATACGTTTATGTAACCGAGAAATTCTTATTACTTGTTAATGCGTAAACCCTCTATGATTCCTCTGTAACATTCTAGCAAATGAAATACATCACTGAAATTATATCAGTGATTTAGGACACTAGGGTTCAAAATCTTCTATTTAAAAAACTAAAATATTAAGAATTATCACTAAATTATTATAATTTAAACATTGGGCCAGTTGTCGAAGACATCCTAAATAGTTATTATTATCATAAATCTAATATGTTATAACTTTTGTACAACACTTCACTCCAAATGTTATGGCATTTCAAACTTATAATAATCACAGCTATTTACTATGTTTGTGACAACGGGCACCTTGTCCTTATTATTTTCCTGGAGAAAGGTCTCGTCGTCTCCATTTTAAAAGAACTTACGTATACCTTTGAATGCGTCGAAGAACACGGCGTCTTCTCTCAGATCGACCTCGTTCTGCAGCCGGAGTACCAGTCGGTGTGAGCCTGTTTCGTTCAGCGTAGTTGTCAGAGAGAAGTTGCAACGCTCCGTGTTTAGGTAGCATTCCACGTAGGGTGATCCCTCCGACTCCGCTATGACTTTGTCACTAGCCGCTTCCTTGTCTTTGCGGACCAGGTACCAGCAGAGCTTTACCGGGGGACTGTACGAGGAAGCAGAAACGTGTTAACTATTCTATTTGTGCTATATTGTGCTGCGTAAAGGTTACGTATAGACTATTCACTGATGCCAGTAAACTTTGAATTACTTACAAGAATTTCGAATTCTTTCTCAACCACCCCTTATCAACCACTGAAATCTTCGCGAAAAGGGACGACGGTGTGGTTGAAAGAGCATGTCTATGTAGTTGAAAGAGTATGTCTATGTGGATGAAATTGTACGTCTATATGATTGAAAGATTATGTCCATGCAGTTGGAAGAGTATGTCTATTTGTTTTAAATGGCATGTCTATGTGGTTGAAAGAGTGGGTTTACGTTGTTTAATGAGTGTGTTTATGTGGTTGAAAGAGGACGAATATATGTTGTTTAAACTACGCGACATCGTGGTTGAGAAAGAATCTCAAGAATTCTCAACTCTTCAAGAATTCAAAAATTCGAGACGGCAATCTTTTAATGGAAGGGTTTCGCACACAACAGACAGAACGTTGAGAAATAATGAACCTCGGTGGAGCTTATTGCGTACAGGTAGTCCTGTGCTTGCCGATGCTCGCCCGCTGCTCGCGTTACTAGAATCACCACTGCTCGTATCAGTGCGTTTCTGCACACGTAGCAGCATTGATGAGCTGCTTACCTGCCGCTACAGGACACGTGTATGGGGAGCAACTTATTGATGTGAGCTCGCTCCGACATAAGCACGCGGAAGTCGTGCACCGGACCTGAAAAACAACATGGCGACATGAGGCACTGCCGTAGGTATGCGCGCAAAAGGAAAACTGAGCTGCGCACACTGCCCTATATAGTGGTGTAAATTATATGCCTATATGTGCCTCACGTTACGCGGTGATCGTCAAAATCGTCGTTCCAAACTAGAATTTGGGTCCAACCCAGAGGTTGAAACCGTATGGTTTAGCGGGTATAGATATTATCAGGAGTAGATAATAGGGAATTATATCCCTATCCCTATTATCTACTCCTGATATTATGAATCCAGTACGCATATCTTTTCTTCCTGCTGTCGATTATTTTTGTATGACCATGAGACACTAGATGTAATAGATACTTTTATTTACGTTGCCAGAGTAGGCTTCAGAGGATAGTGAGCAATGCGGCCGCTTGGAAGCTCGCGCAAAATACAAACATACATTGTTATAGACAGTATACAGTTCTAGTTCGGGTAACGGAAATAACTTGTCGTATATCTCAACCGGAATTTCGTAAAATTATGATTTTAACTTGCACGGCTATATATAGATATTTACGACCAGAAGGGCCTCTTACAGTCAAACTTTAGTTGGGCCCAGCGTTTACATAGACTTGCTCTTAAAACATCACGGTCGCATACACTGTAGTAGGTCTAATGACATTGTCCATACAGCACTTAACAACAGATGTTATACAATATTCGTGCTTACGTAAACGTATTCGCAAAACTATAACATCGAGATACAAACCGATAATCTCATAAAAAATATATTGATCGATATAAATAAATAGCGTGTAATGTATATAATATCGGGCAGTATATCATTTTTGTAATTATTTATATAATGTATTCTATAATATATATAGTAGCGTTGCGATGCGGTAGACCAAATTGTCCTGTAATGTTAATCTATGTAATGACGTTAATATATCTAATGACGTAAAATACGTTGACTCGTAATTTCTTCAACTTACTTTTGACAACGATATCCCTCGTCAGCTCTCCGTACCTCGGGAAAACGCCCCCGTGACGGAATACCTGCCGCTTCCTATCTGCTTCTGGCGCTCCTCCTTGCGTCCCAACCGCTAGGTGGCGCTTAGTTTTCTCGACTCCTAGTAATTTTGCTTGCCTTGGCGGTGCCTCGGTGAGCCCGCCCTCTATCGGCGGCTCGGGTTCGACTGTACTTTGCAATGTACTGTCGTCCGCGAAGTGGCTGTTTTCGTCACCATCTGGAGATAAAGAGGTCTTTTGCGTGTCGATAAAAAATTCTCCCTCGTTCTGGATGAGCTGCGTGCCACTGCCTTTCTTCCCTGCAGCTGCTCCGATATATGTCTTTGCTGCTGCGTCCATAAACCCATCAATAACGTCCGATGTTTGATCCTTGTCATCGGTGGCTCGCTCGGACATCTTGCGTGGACCGCCGCTGTGTACATTCGACTCCACCGTCGCGGACGATACAGCTACGTCATCGCGGCTGTCATCATCTTGAGGTTCCTCCAGCGCATTTCCCGCCACAGAGTTGTTTCGTGCCGCACTAGCAACCACCGGCAGTTGCCGAGCATCGCCGGACGACGTCGTCACGTATTCGCTCGCAGCGACGACTGCCGGCGAGTGTTCCGCCTGCGATGCACCCGCGGCCGCCGCCACGTCGTCAACGACCCGATATCGCTGCAAGGCGGAGTCGCCGTAAGGGGGCGGTACCTGACTGCGGCGAATCACGTGGTCGTCGGCGGAGGCGCGTGCGGGGACCTGCGCGCTGACGGCGACTCTCACGGCGACGACGCCGAGTCGCGTCAGGTTGACACGCAGCGTCGGCTGCGCGGACACGGCCACCTGCGACAATCAACCCCGCCACAGATATAACGTACGTTACCACGCGCGCGCGTGAAAACAAGCCTACATGCACATGCACTTACAAGCAGGATACAGACGGACGCTTGCGAATTAAGAGAGAATACGCCGAGAGTTAAAAGGCCCAAATAGTTTGATTGATGTAAAGTAAGTCCGCATACGAATTGTTACGTCATCGCATATTGCATACTTAGTGACATCTTACCCAAGTAGGCATCGCTATAATTGTTCAACGTTCATCTATTATACCATCACGATCACCGTCGTTATCATCATAGTCATTGTGACCTGACGCGGTAGCAGCACATCTATGTCATCATTCTTCACATATATCAATATCGTAATCACCACGTTCATCATCAGCATCATTAACATCATCGTCATAGTCATCGTCATCGTCATCGTCAGCATCATTATCGTCATCGTCATCGTCAGCATCATCATCAGCAGTAGCAGCAGCATTATCAATAACATTGTCATCATTATCATCATTATCATTATCATCATCATTATCATTATCATCATCATCATCATCATCATCATCATTATCATTATCATCATCATCATCATCATCATCATCATCATCATCCTAAAGAGCAGCAGTAGCAGCATCGTGACAACAATCTCTGTCACCGCTTCATACCTGCTCGTCGCCCAGGTGCCACGTGTACTTCAGATCTGCATGTCGCAGGAAGCCAGCCGGGTCGTGAAGCCTAGCGATGAAGTCCACCCACTTGTAGGCCGCAACGTAGTGTTCGTGCTGCCTCACCGAGTCCTGCTTCACCAACACCCGTCCGTTTATCGTCTCTGTAGCAACGACACGAAGAAAGACGTAAATGATTTATAGATATTATTACGTGTAGTATATATAATTTATTTATAATAATATAGTACAATAAGCTGTTTAATTAATTATTGTATAACAATAAAGTATAATAACTAATTATAATAGACGATATCCTTATTTCGCAATATTGTCGCTAATCCTGATCACGAAAACGTATAAGGCATAATATTATAACATCAGAAATAACGGGCCCTATCTTTTTCATTCCAGATAACAAATACCCCCATTATTGCTGCAGGAGGTCATTCTAATTCGTCACAACGCGTCGGTAAGGTTTTAGAGAATAAATTCGCTACTATTAATGCACACCTACTATTCCAAAAAAAGCAAAAATAAACAATTATTTCAAATATAATTTTGTGTATTAGATGATTTTGCGTCTTTGCTAAATGCGTCTGCGCCCGTATACAGACGACGGTGATAATTCAGTCCTTCGCTCTCATGTGTTTGTCACGAATCCGTCAATCACACCATTCACGAGACTTGATGATAATATACTCCTTTCCGAACTCCTCTACGACGTAGCCGAGTTCGTGTCCATGGCGTGCGTATACGTGTTACGCAACAGCATTCGGCTTTTTTGTATGAAGTCGATGTGCTAATGCGTCTTGACATCCACGATTCTAAGGCGAACACGTATCACCGATAACGGGCCACGCGGTCATCAATCATCAAAACGATTTGATTCCGGGCCGCGCGTGATCACGAAATGATTTACGGCAAATTTACCACTTATCGTATCAACTCGAAAAATGTTGTCGTGCGATTTTTTTCTCCGATCGATTGAACTCACGTCTTTGTTCGCCCGCGTGCAAAATTTTAAAAGCAGCTGCATGAGCTTTGGCGGCAATCCAGATTCTTCCAATCTGATACTTGCTCAAAGACTTCATTTGTTTTTTTGCAGTGTCATGCGGCGACATTTAAGTAGAAGTGTACATTTTTATGCAACTTAAAAATCGAGGCACACCTGGAGTAGGGCATCTCTGTTTGCACACAGTTTTATATATATATATATATATATATATATATATATATATATATATATATATATATTGCTCGCCACACCTCCCCATCAGTACTTATAGAAGAATACTCTCACATGGCATGAAGCCCATCGCAGCTCCGATCGTAACAGTTCCCTGACTAAATATTAACCGTAATCATTTGGTGCTAAGAACATCAAATCAGACTGTGATTGAAATCATGAAGGTAGTTTAGCTATAGTCAGAAGACTATATTTCATGAAGGTAGTTTAACTATAGTTAGAAGACTATATTCTATATCTCATCGCTAACTTTTTATTGCAATAGCATCGAGTGATAAGCGCGTAGAACCCACATGTCGTATAATGCAGTGAATCCACGTTCCGTCGATATGGTCCAGATATGTCCCCATCAGGGTGTCACACACGGACTAAATGTATAGAGACTAGACGTGTGGGTAGAGTTCTTAATTGTCAGATGTATGTACGCGCGATAACTATACAAATGTAACACTAATTGGAGAAAAAAAGATGTGCGTGAGCAAAGACGGTTGTTCGCAAGTTTGTTGCTGAGAATATACGAGATAAATTCTTTTATGTTAATTTAACACAGCGCTACGTAATTCCTTCCTGTATGGTTAGAAACTAGTAAAGTAGTAATACTAATACCGATAATTATACCGATAATAGGAGACTACAATATCTGCGGCGATGATGGATAGAGTGACATATATATATACCTACAGCTATCATTATATATACCTACAGCTATTATTATATATACCATAAATATATTAGGTTTAAGCTGTCATATGCTCCGCAGAATAATTATGTTTTTGGAAATGAGGACGGGTCTTAGGGAAGTGTAAGATGCCGCACGTTCTCCGTCGTGCTTTGAACTCCAGAAAAGCTTGCAGCTTGTTCGAGTCACACATAAAACGGATCGGCTAAATTAATGCGTCAAACTGTGATAATTGCAGACGACATTGCAGCACGCATGCATTATTAGAAGCTCTTGCATCCACAATAGGCCATGACCTTGAGTTGGAACAAAAAGTGCCCATGGATCGCGATGCTTGTTTTAGTGCTTACTTCTCTGCGCGCCGGGAGTCTCATTATGGTCAGGTCTAGTCTAGTATGGCTGTCGTCTCGCGACATTCCGCTACGCACGCTCGCGCGCCCACGCATTGTGCAGCCGTCGGCAAATGTTTATGCTGGCACAAGGCCAGACTAGTATTTTACGGCGAAACAATGATAGGTAGATGGACGGATTAAGCTGCTACTTCTCTATTTTAATCGTACCCGCCCCCACAATTAGGCTTTTGCGTGCGCATATATATATATACTATTGTGTGTGTGTCGATGTGTGTGTGTGTGTGTGTGTGTGTGTGTGTGTGTGTGTGTGTGTGTGTGTGTGGGGGGGGGGGTGTGTGTGTGTGTGTGTGTGTGTGTGTGTTGTGTGTGTGTGTGTGTGTGGTGTGTGTGTGTGTGTGTGTGTGTGTGTGTGTGTGTGTGTGTGGTGTGTGTGTGTGTGTGGTGTGTGTGTGTGTTGTGGACGCGTATGCGTATATGGAGAGCGAAAGTGAAAATGAAGGACATACGCAGATAGGAAAGCGTGACGGGGAGGAAGAAATGGGCGGTCGGACGGGGCGCGCGCTCACAGACGCGAACATGTTGAGCTCACGCATGCACGCTCGCACGCACGCAACACACGTACGTGCGCGCATACACATACGCGCACCCAAACGCACAACACACCTACAGACGGATAAACGGTCAAAACATGTACACCATGGTACTCACACCAAAATATTCCCATTACTAAACAAAGCGGGGAAAGAGGAAGGACTTGCCAGTCATCGAACAATTAACATAATTAAGCATCGGAAGGAGAAGTTTAACTAGGCGAGGACAAAATATCCGTCACCTACCCGTGACATTGAAGAAGGTCGTTCCGTAGCAGATTGGTGCGTCAAAGACAACTCGTGGACTCCTTTACACCTCTACGTGAAGGCTGTATAAACCTTCACCGTGTAAAATCTCCGCTGATATCTGCAATACCCATGCAGTAGCACATTATCGTAATATATCTCACGCATCCACGTCTGCCCGCTCACACACTTTTATGAATATTCTCGTCATATATTTTTATATTGTTACTGTCACCACCACCATCATCATCACCATCATCATCATCATCATCATCATTATCATCATTATTATTATTATTATTATTATTATTATTATTATTATTATTATTATTATTATTATTATTATTATTATTATTATTATTATTATTATAAGCAGCAACATCATGATTCGATATGCTATTGCTCCTTGTGCGCATGCGCGCGCGTGTGTGTGTGTGTGTGTGTGTGTGTGTGTGTGTGTGTGTGTGTGTGTGTGTTGTGTGTGTGCGCGCGCGCTGGGGTGTGTGTGTGTGTGTGTGTGTGTGTGTGTGCGCGCGCGTGTGCATGTGTGTGTGTGCACCCCTTCTATTCATTACTCATACCTCCTGTGTGTATGTGGTCAGTACACCTGCTGTAGTCGTACGTGGTTCCAAGCATCCTAGCTGCCAATGGCACAACCGCCACACGTACGTGTAGGTGGCGCTGTCATCGACGTGACTGTCGTCTGCAGCGAGCGATGGCAGTGACGCCGGTGTCCATCAACACTGGACATCGTTTGACATCAGCAGCGTAAAGCGACCGTCTAAATGTTGGCGTAAAACGAATTACCTATCATCGGTGATGGATCGGAATCGGCATAGAGAAGAAACCACGCGCTTACGTACTGCACGCTACCTCGCAGGATATGCTCTCCCTGTTCCGTTGCCTGCGCGGGCATGTTTAGTATAGCGCAGACAACGATGAACGCGCACTCGCACAAACACGCTCGCATGCATGCACACATGCACGCACGCACGCACGCACACAGGAATGTACGCACGCATACACGTAGACAGAACGTACTCTTCCGGTTGATAGCAATTATACGAGCTCTGCGTGTTTACCAGCGCAAAACGCGCTTACACATTATTGGAACTTCCTAGCTCATATTATCGTTTGGTTTTGTGTTAAAGCTACCTGCGCTACCGAACGTGCGAGGGGTTGGTTTTAAACTTTTAATAGTGCTCGTGCTTAGCCTATATCAAGGTAATTGATACGAAGGTACACGCGAACGTTGTTACGGGCGTCGTATTTTTAACGTCCGAATACAAGGTAATTCCGCATTCAGTAACGCCATAACCACCACCCAACTCATCTTTTAGCGTTTGGACAGCACGCACGCGTACACGTACACGCACGCACACACACGCGCGTGCGCGCACACGCACACGCATTCGCACACGCACACTCGCGCACATGCGCAAACACACGCATACACACGAGCACACGCACGGGCACACGTACAAGCACGCGCACGCGCACACGCGTACATACTTTGGTGTAATTTGGCGGCAGGTTTTTGTAAGCTGGTGTTATTTGCGTTTGACAAGTCTTCAACAATACTTGCATTATATATGCACACCTATAACGTAGCATGCATGAATCTATTCATGTTATCTTTCTCGCTTGACGCTCATGACATTTAAAATTTAAATATATCCAATTTAAATTCTTCTTCTGTAATGACCTACTTTAGTATAGGTGTTTTTTGCGGCTCTTTCCAGGCAGCCTAATTAGCTTTCACTCGCTAATAAGCTTGTTCGCATTGCCCTGCCTATTCTGTAGTATTATACAGACTGCTGATTCTTAAACTATATCTGACCTTTCTAAGGTGATTATAACATCTCTTTTTATTAATCTTCAGATGTTTAAATACCTCTGTCTATACTGCATGGCTGCCCGTGCGCCTGCTTGCCCTTGTCTGTCACTGTCTGTCTGTCTGTCTGTCTGTCTGTCTGTCTGTCTGTCTGTCTGTCTGTCTGTCTGTCTGTCTGTCTGTCTGTCTGTCTGTCTGTCTGTATGCCTGTCGGTCTGTCTGCCTGTCTGTCTGTCTGTCTGTCTGTCTGTCTGTCTGTCTGTATGCCTGTCGGTC
>NW_014577119.1:226546-233046 GCF_000485595.1 Priapulus caudatus | reverse complement strand
CGTAGCAATATATTTTTCAACTTACATTACGTATTTCAGGTATGCCTTAACTGCAGCAATGTTTGGGCTCCTACCGCTTTGTAGTGTTAGAGCTAGAGTTAGGATTAGGGTCAAGGTCTGGGTCAGAGTCAGGGCAAGGATTAAAGTTATGGTTAGGCTTAGGATCAGGGTTATGGTTAGGGTTAAAGTTATATCTATCATTTCTCATCCCAGAACTTCCAACGTGTGTATCTACTATGGTTATTGGATAAACTACGATTAATGCGATATTATTGCTGAATCCAGGATACTATTTCTAACGCAGTGCAGTAAGAAAATCGTCTATATAACTAATCATTTTAAGCCCAAGGACAGAGTGTGCATTCTAGATCATTAATGGTCGCTATGAAAGCTGTCACATCGTACGACAGTCGGCTATGCGGTTAATCAGTTATCCAGCTCGCATCTCTTATCCTTGAGCTGCGCAGCATGACAGACATCCTCGGCGTCCAACAGCGACGACAGGTTGTGATTACATGACAAGCAGGGGCAACCGTATCACGCGAAGGCAGCATCAGCGCAAAAAAGAAGCTTAAGACGATTTCGCTTTTAATGCTAGCTAAATACTATCCACTTGATCCTCGACTATTCTTACCCTAGTCATCGCATCGACTGGAAAAACTCGCATTTCAGATGCAAGGGGGCGTTTTCCGTGTTCATAGGTTTTACAATGTTCAATTGTTACGCAATATTTAACCCCGTCACCGAGTCGAGTTGCGTGACTGGTTGGGAGGCGGATACGCGTACAGATATATGCCGCGAAGTCGCCGATAACTAGTCGAACCCGTCATATCTAGTACGATAACTAGTCGAACACGGCGTGCTCGTCCGGTTCCCAGCTGCGTAACTAATTAAAATCTTATTTTGAAGCCATGACAAACACGCGGCTCTGTGTAAAACGAAGGTCACCTTTAAGATGTTCGTAACAATCATTGCCAAGAAACGCGTCTTAGTGGATCTCGGTACCAAACTGGTTAAATATGTTTATGGACTGCTTTAGCCTAGCAGTAATGCACACGCATACCGCCAGTCGCTCTTCTCAGTCATTACAATGTCGGCCAGATATGCCGCACTAAAGTATACTTCCTCTATGGTAAGGACTTCGGATATATTTTGAGAAAGCTACCTGTTGTCTTGACTGCCTGTCTGTCTATCTGTCTGCCCGTCTATCTGTCTGCCCGTCTGTCTGTTCGCCCGCCAGGCCATTCATCTACTATTAGCCTTTATTCATCCATTATTCTTGCGTGTATTCCAGGAAAATACAAAATAAATCGCGATGTATATAGTCGCTGGATATTGCAAGCAGCAAAGAAAACAGCGGAACGAGTGGAAGGAGCAAAGTCAGACTATCTAGGACAACTTCGCCTTCTATTTCATTGGTCGCGCTCATGGCGATAGACACGATCAGCTCCGGACATGAAAGTTGTTCTAGAAAACTACACGCGGAGGTTGCCACGTCAGCCACTCCGATATGCTTCTCAAGTGTCGAGCATTGGCTTGAGGAACTTCGCCATAGAATATATTGCTTTACTCGCTATAATCAAAAGAGCACCTATGGGTAATCATATTATAGTGAACATTTCAGATCTTCGAGCTTTCTCTGTACGTAATAGTTTCGCTAGACGATTACGAATACGCTTCCTGTATCGACTATATATAATCGATATATATATATATATATGTATATACATATATATCAAGAGTACATAATAGAGAGTACATAATACATCTCTATTATGTACTCTTGATATATATATATATATACTCGAGGCTCTCGCATGGTAGACAATTCAGATGCGAAAACCCAGCGCAGAGAAGGCAATTCACCCTCCCCCCGAAGTTGGAATCACATGATTTCCGAGGAACACATTATGCTATGAAATGGCACACGTGTACACGTGTCACGTATCTACATAGCTGGTTTTGCAGTACCTCAACGCGAGGCTAGTACCTCCTGATAATTGCACTATAGTTAGTACGAAAGCGATTTATACTCGTTAAAGTGACAACGGCAAAAAACATTTCATTGGGTTCTTGAGATTTTAATTATAGTGCTTGTTCCAGACAGTCAAATAGTAAGTCTACCATAAAGGCGGTTTATATTTCTGACAAAGAGTTAACGACTATAGGCTAGACGTATAATGCAGGAGAACAATGGATCTGCCTTTCTCTCTCTGCTCCATTACGAAAGCGCGCGCTTTTTCTCTCTCTCTCTCTCTCTCTCTCTCTCTCTCTCTCTCTCTCTCTCTCTCGCTCTCTCTCTCTCTCTCTTTCTTTTCGCGTTCCTCGCTCTCTCTCTCTTTCCCCCTTAGTCTCTCGCCCTCTCGTCGCCCCCTCTCTCTCTTCCTCGAGCGCGCGCTCTCTCATTCTATCTTGCTTACCCTTTAACTTTTGTTTTCTTGCTCTCTCTTACACCGCGTTAAATGTCATTTTAAATTTTTATTCCGCGCTTAGATTTTATTTTAGATACATAAATAATATAAATAATATATATAATAATATATATAAATAATATAAATAATCGGATACTTTTATGTCTTAGTGACGCTCGCGTGACGTCACACATGCGATGTAATAATGAGAACCTCCATATGGTGTCGGCGGGCGTGCAGACAGACACGCACATCGCAAGCGTCGCAACACGCGAATACGTATACGCACGCACGCACGCACGCACGTACAAACTCAGCCCTAATAAGGCACGTATAGATAGACAATTTCGCTTGATAATTACACACGTTATGAAAACATTCTTGCCACACGATGGTTGTCTAGCTGTTGACGCGCAGCGACGGTCGCCGAAAGGTTATGCCGACCCGAAGGCACCGTTACGATAGATGCATAGCACGGTCGGCACTTGGTCTCCGGAACATGGTGGCAATATGAGACAGAGATATCCCATAATACATAATACACGTAACGCATAGTACCCATAATATATGATATACGTAATACGCAATTCGCAATACGCAATACACAATACACATAAAACACAACACATTATGCCTATAATACACAAAATACATAAAACACATAATACGTAAAACACATAATTTATAATACACCTTATACACAATATATCAAGAGTAGATAATATAACATGTTATATTATATACTATATGTTATATGTTAGATTAGATGTATTAGATAGATATATAGATAGATATAGATGTTAGATAGTTATATAGATGTAGATAGATAGATGTTAGATAGATATATTAGATGTTATATTATCTACTCTTGATTATATCGGGGGTTAATAATGACAAAAATTTTGTCATTATTAACCCTTGATTATATATAATAACACAAACAATACGTAATTCACTTAGCATACTAGGTTCATACTTGATCTTGTCTAGATATCGACGGGGAGGAACCTTGACATGAATGATAACGTGTTTATGTTTTTGTTTCTGCAGCCATCCGCTTGGTTTGATTATTGACCCTTCCCTGTGTGTTCGTATTGAACCTGACGTGAACGCGCAGTCAGTAGGATTTTAGTTCGCGCGAGCCAGGGCTGATTTCAATCAGGGTTTGCTCTGCTATTCCAACTCCGTCTAGCTGGGTTCGTCGCGGTAGGGAGGGCTGAGATCCGCGACCACCTTGCAACCGCGGTGCTGATTGAGACAACCCTGTCATAAAACGCGTCGCACCGACATATTATCAGGAGCTAATAATGACAAATTGCTCCTTTGTCATTATACGCTCCTGATATTATGTAAAGAAATTCCGATAAAAACACGACGGTAATCTCGCTCCCTGTGATGAAGATTAGTCGACGAGGACCTACTCGTTAAGCTGTTATAATTGCCTTAGGCGGAGAGCACGCGGGCATCGTACAGAATCATCATCACGAACGCAGACGATTATAGCAATTATTATGCCACGCTATTCACAAAATGTGCGCTTTCGCTAACTCTGCTCCGAGTATGTAAAAAGCATCTACGGTTGCGCCATAAGCCATTCCATCCTTCGCCATTATCCACAGTGCTCATTTACTGCCCAACGTCTCCACCCTCATTCGCTTTATGTTTAAGTTGTTTCGTGTTTACACCTATAGTCAGATATCACTTCAGACGTGTCTATATCTGGATCCCCCATCACACACCGTACGCGCAAGGTCGCCCATCGAATCATGCACTCCACTGCCACCGCCCGCGCCGACGTTGGCAGCGTTCCAGACCGTAGCGTGTCTGCTGCACGCATCCTGAGCGCCTGACAGCTGCCAAAAGTCCAGCCCCGCCAAGCCTAGATTTCGCGTCGCTATCGAGGACTGCACTCTGGGTGAAAAAACACTAGATAACCCGCGTGTTTGTACTCACAGGGAGGACGCAAAAGTGGATATAGGCCTACACACGCGCGTGAGACGTATACAGGTCAATGCAAAAATATAGTGATGCTGGCCTATTTGAGAGCGCTGAAATAACACCGTTGTGCTTTCAAAACTCTTCTGGTTCCTCTCTCTCTCCTCCCCACCGCCCACTCTTTCTCTCCTCCCTCTCTCGCTCTCTGGATGTCTGTTTGCCTTCGATTGGAGCTAATTTATGTTAGCAGGCGAGTGATAGGTCGTGATATACCGCGCACGCGAACGCAACCGGAACACTGGCCCTTTTTTCGTGTTTACTTTTTTCTCGGGGACTATAATATCAAGAGAGGGCATTCTGAAGAGTATGCTCCGAGACTTTCCAGCCGTACGCGCAGCCGACAAGCGGCGCATTGTAGGCAGACGCGCCACGCATCGCCAGCACGTGTCGATACGTAATTAGCAGATCTCGAAATCCACCTAGCATTTCCGCGATAAATTACATTTAATGTTTTTTTTTTACATTTCAACCTCGATTTTTGCAAGCGTTCCAGTTGAGCGCTCGACGTCCTATATCAGAGGTGCGGTTATACCGCGAGTTACTCCCCCCAATTATTTAATTAAAAAATTATTAGCCAATATAATTAGTAATCGCATGGAGCGACGCGCAGTACAGATGTCAACACTACATGAGCGTACCATACACGCCTTGAAAAAGAAAAATGTTTTTTTTTTAACTATACGTTTAAACCGGTTCACTATGAACAAAAATTATTATAATATCTAATCCATTATCGCTGCATTAATTATAAATCCGAATACACAGCACAGCGTCCGGTGACAAACGCTTGGCGCATATGACCCACTGATTCAGCGTCGAACGAATCAATCGTTAGAACTTCGTTTGAAGATTACCCCCAATCTTAGTATATGATGGCATTTTACGGTATCATTTTATCGGAATCAGACACAGAGTGCGGAAGGGCAACGCAGGCACACATGGACTAAAAGACAGAGAATGAAGATGAGGAAGAACCAGTGTTGTAAAAATTTAGGCTAAACGATTGCCAACAGATCGCCAACCCGTATAATAATGTAGGCTAAAGAGGAAGGCAAACAGAGGAAGCTAGACGAGAACAAATATGCTAGAAGAAACGTACCGCGAAGACAGTACAACAAGCAACCCGCTGACCGCCTCATTTGGACATTATGACAACCTATATACACAGTTATCCCAAAATATTCCGTACAGTAATTATAAGATCTACGGCAACACCTACAGTGCTGTGACATAGATATAGACACGCGCACGGACGCACGCGTATGCATGAGCACACGCACACGCTCTTCCGCACGTAAGCGCATATATACAGACAAGCACATGCCCCACTCGAGGACGCGTCACTGGTGTCACATGCAGGGGTGTCCTTGTATTTTTAGTGCGTGTTCTCTATTATTGATAATAAAGTGATACAGTTTTTTCAATTTCCGGTTCTACGTATCACCAAACCCGCGCGTCCGAGTGCGCGCGTATAGCAGTGAAGGACAGTGTCATGAAGGTTGAGAAACGCGCGATCGAGAGAGCTATGGATTGGGTATAGTAGACCAATAAATATTGCCCAAGAAATACTTCTATTCTGACGCTATTTTAGGGTATATCCTAGAATATGTATCCTAGAATAGCGTCAGAATATAAAAATTCCTGTGGTACAACTTATTACCTCCGCCAAGGGGTTGGCAGGAGGTTATGTTTTCACCGGCGTTTGTTGGTTTGTGGGTTTGTGCGTTTCTTTGTTTGTGTACAGCCTAACTAAAAAAGTTATGGACGGATTGTCATAAAATTTTCAGGATAGGTCAGAAATGGGCTAACTTAGAATTGATTAGATTTTGGTGGTGATCCGGATCCAATTAATTAATTAATTAATTAAATTTTCAGGATAGGTCAGAAATGGGGTAACTTAGAATTGATTACATTTTGGTGGGGATCCGGATCCAATTAATTAATTAATTAATTAAATTTTCAGGATAGGTCAGAAATGGGGTAACTTAGAATTGATTACATTTTGGTGGGGATCCGGATCCAATTAATTAATTAATTAATTAAATTTTCAGGATAGGTCAGAAATGGGGTAACTTAGAATTGATTACATTTTGG